>NC_079513.1:8487998-8588337 GCF_000801105.2 Raphanus sativus | reverse complement strand
AGTGCTGCACGTTTCTTTCAACCTAAGCCACTCTCAGGTTCATGTCACTCCCTGGTCCACTCGTCGCATAAAAGATCTTGCATTGCATTGATCCGTCCAATCCGTCTATATTTCCAGATAACTAGATCAACCAACCTTCTGTTTCAGGATCTTGCCCTTGGAGAATGCATCTTGGCCAAGCCGGTTCACCTTGGAACTTTCTTGTTACAAGCATGATACCCTATCTTGCCTCAGCTCCCTCTTGGCTCACCTAGTGAGGTTCCATGGTCGTTTCAGTTTCCAGAAATAATTTCGGTTTGGAAATACTAACCTTTTGAGCAGTGAGTTGAGCTGAAGTTACAACCCTATCAGAACCTCCACTCATCCGCCTCAAAAAGGATCCACACACCTGAGAAATACTGAGTTCTCATCTGAGCTATGTGCTCCAGCACCCTCAGGTAGTTCCACTAACCAAGCGGCCCTAGCTGGTGGATCAATCTAGACCACCCTCAGCTACTGGCCCAGCTTGATCATTAGCTGCCAAAACAGCTGCCCAATCAAGCCGGTTAGTCCCTCATTGTTTGCAACAATTGTTTGGATCAGCCCGGTTCAACATAACAAGAGGATTCAACTTCCCTCCAGCTGCAGCTCAGCTCTCTCCCACTAGAACCTCAGAGGGTTGAGCTGACTTAACAGTCACTCCAGCTTCATTGTAACTTTCCTCCAGCTGAGTCAACAATAAAACTGGTGGATTTAATCACATCAGCATCTACTTGTCCGGATGCATGGGTGAACAACCACAACCCAATGATCCTAGAATCAAGCACTCTTGATACCAACTTGTAAGACCCGAACCCGGCCCGGCTAGGCCGCGGTCGATGCTCACGTTGCTCAGTCATACCCTGACCGACCACTCAATTTTTCAATCTTTATATATACTTTCGCCTAAAGGCGAAGTCTATCTTGGACCTTAGCTAAGACTACCTTAGTCATTCCCTAGCTTAGATCTTTCAACTTATGCACAGCGGAATATTATCTATCAACCATTGGTCTAAAACCAATCTAATACTTGTCATGTCGAATCACCTTAGCCATGGTCAGTATAAACAACTACTACCAGCTCCAAGGTTGATCCTGAACCTAATCCAGGTCATTCAATAATCGACGGTTCCCATTCCCTAACCATTCTATCTAGATCTATGCAACATTGCTAGATCATACCTTTGCCACATCCACGGAGCTTGATAGCTCTTTGTCTCAGCTGCCTTAGCTGTCTAGCTAGCTCATCCAGCTAGCTGAACTGAACCACTTCACTTGAGGTTCCCAACTCTCTTCCAGCTGATCGAGCTGCGAGGTAGCTTTGCCTAGCTCCCCATCCACTCGTCCAACTCCCTTATACCTGTATAAACTCTTCCTTAGGTTACTTAGTCATTCAACCAGCCATCCCCACAGACCAAGTACCTTGGGAAGTCTTCAGCTACACAAACAACCTCAAGCAAACATGCTCCAAAAACTAATTAAAATCATGATAAATCATGATAATTCATAACTAAGAGAATGGTCAAGTCAGATTTCTCAGAACTGGCCTCGATCATACTGATCTCGCCCATGAACATGCCCATATGGCCATAACTGACAACCTCTAAATCAATGAGATAAAACTAAGCTTTCACCATGATAATTCATGATAAATACCCATTAAGAGATATTTGAAGTCATATCCTAACAATTCCCTCTGGAACTATCAGATCTCCACTTACCTGCCCAACCAAGGCCATGGAGATATTTCTCTGAACCGGCCACTCCATGGTTCAGTACCTCCACGTCTGATCAACATAGAATATGATTAATAATCGCCACACCAGTTCCTGAGTCATCAACCCAACCACCCCACATGACCAGAACTGATGAGTCTTCACTCCTCCTAACGCGCCATGGAACTATGTCCCACTGAACCTGATTGGTGTTGCTCTTACCACTGGTGCATCCTTTGATCAATCAGATCAGACACCTTGATCCATCACCTGGATCAGGTCGTCCTCCTTTCCATGATCAGATCACACACAGCCTTCCTTGTAAGACCCAAACCTGGATCCCATGATCCAACCAGTCCGCGGCTTTACCTAAACCAAGTGTAATTCAGCCGGTATGGTCCAATCTTTACTTAGTCATTTTTTCAATCATTTGAGGTTCATGCAAGTATAAATCAATGCGGAAGCTTAAGGCAAACATTACTTATATAGATAAGTCAAATGAGATCCATACAAAGTATTCAATCCACACAAGTTGCACAATAGGCTATGTTAAATCCCAATGTTTACAATAAGACTACATCACACATCCCACACGGCAAGGTCTTCATGGCTCCTTAGCCTTACCACGATCCCTGTCAGGACCTGAAATCAAAACCCACAAACACATCTGCATAAGTATCATATCCGATATCCTAGCAATATACAACCTAAGCATGGTTTGGACACTTAGTCCATATTCTGGCCGATTTGTGACCCATTGATTTACTCATTCAAAAACTCATATTAACACATGATAATTCATGATAAATCATGATTAAGAGGATGGTCCAAGCGGATTCCCCAGAACCGGCCTTGATCATATTGATCTTGGCCGTGAACCACCTGACCGGTTTCATGGTACCATCTCGAAATCATATCATATAAAATTATTCTATCACTTTGATAATTCATTATAAATCCCCACTAAGAGATATCAATCGCCAAATCCCAATAACTCCCACTGGAAGCATGAGATCGGTTCACACATGCTCAACCAAGGCCATGGAGAGACTACTCTGATCTAACCGAGCCTTGGTGGCGTGATCGTGAGTTTATACTCATAAATAACTTCAGAAAATATTAGAGAAGAGATGTAATGACAAAATAAGAACAATAGATGCAACCATCCACTCATGGATCAAACGGCCGAACCATCCGGATGGATGATTACCGGCGGTTTGTACTTGGTTTGCATCCCAGTACCTTAGGCGTGTGTTCGGAAGCCCCACACTCTTCTCGGTTGCCTTCTCCTTTCCTCTGGTATCCATTCTCGATCACGGTTCACTTGCCCACGGCTTAGAACTCACCGGAATCCCCTTGGTACCCACACGGACTGCCTTTGCGGTCTGTCTCTTTCTCTCTTTGATTCTGTGGAGATTTGGGCAGAGTTTCCCCTTGTCTTTCTGATGAGAAATGTCGATAATGGAGGGGTTTATTTATAGGGAAGAAGATTGGAACCGTCCGGACGCTGTGATTGGCCAAATGGCCAACGGACACCTTTTCGCCCAACAAACCGTCCCAAAACCGTCCAACCGCATGTAACCGCCCCTTCTTCCTTCCTTCTCATCGATCTTAAGCTCAGCTAGTTGCCCACAAGCTCAGCTCAACTGCCCATGCAAGCTAGACCCATCGGTCATCCCTTGCTCAGCATCCGGTCCGTGACAATCATTCACGGTCCGCATTTACCGGCCAAGGCTCCATCACTCCGTCCAGCTGAGTTTGAGCTGAGTGACAGTTGCCTGAGCTGAGTGAGCTTCCTCTCCAGCTCCTGTGAGCTGCCCAAGACTGTTTGAGCTCCTCACCAGCTTCACCGAGCTGATGGAACTCCTTCCGGACCATGTCCAGCTTCCGGATTACTCGTCCCAGCTACTCCTTCTTCCCTTCTTATTCTGGTCAAAATCAGCTTCCTGATGCACTTAACCCTAGATCAGACCATGATACGCTTGCCTTTAGGACTTTCAACCTGGCCAGCCCATCTCCCCGCACCATGGCCTATCCGGATGCCCTTACTTAGAACTCGGGACATGACAAGTCTCCCCCACTGGAAGGAACTCGTCCCAGAGTTCATATTGGATGATTCTCCAACCACAATACTGACTATACCCTCAGGATACTCAGCTTTCATTCTTGCTTCTGTTTCCCAAGTGATAATGTCTTTGCCATTGAATTCCCATACAATCTTTAGCATAGGAACTGTCTTTTTCTCATTGCCTTTTCCATCCGATCAATGATCCGAACCGGCCTTGTCTCTAAGGTGAGGTCTTACCAAGATCTTTTGGAATTTCAGGCAAGACAATGTCTTGATCCGTTAGGCACTTCCTTAGTTGAGACACATGGAATACATTGTGGTAAGCATCCATCTCAGATGGCAAATCCAGTTTGTAAGCCACTGCCCCAACTCTTTCAAGTATCCTGAATGGACCTAAGAACCTTGGGTCTAGTTTCCTTCTTCCAGAAACTCTTGCCTTCCTTTGAAGGTAATCATCTTGAGATAGATTAGATCACCAACCTCAAACTCAAGATGTTTCCTTCTCTTGTCAGCATAGCTCTTTTGGCGGTCTTGAGCTTCCTTCATCTTCTCCTTGACCAATTTGATCTTTTCTGTGGTTTCTTCCACAATCTCAGGACCTATCATGCTACGTTCCCCCACTTGGGTCCAGCATAAAGGTGTCCTGCAAGGTCGTCCATACAATGCTTCATAAGGAGACATACAATGCTGGTGTGAAAGCTGTTGTTGTATGCAAACTCCACCAGTGGTAAATGCTTCTCCCATGAGTCCCCCAATCTAGAACACATGCCCTTAGCATATCTTCTAATGTCTGGATGGTCCTTTCTGACTGACCATCCGTTTGAGGATGATAGGATGTGCTCATGTTCACTCTTGTTCCTAGGGCCTTTTGGAAGGCTCTCCAGAAATAAGAAGTGAATCTAGGGTCTCTGTCTGAGACTATACTGGCCGGCACTCCATGCAGCCTCACAATCTGATCCATGTAGATTTTACAATTTCATCCACTCCATCACCTTTCTTGATGGGCAAGAAGTGTGCAGATTTGGTTAGGCGGTCCACAACCACCCATACTGCATCTTTCTTGTTTCTAGTTGTGGGAAATCCAGTCACAAAGTCCATTGTGATGTGATCCCATTTCCATTCTGGTATGGGAAGGTTTTTGTAATAAACCACTTGGAACCTGATGTTCAGCCTTGACTAATTGACAAGTGGGACACTTGGCCACCCACTCAGCAATGTCAGCCTTCATTCTGATCCAATGTAATACCTTTGATGTCTTTGTACATCTTGTTTAGTCCCGGGGTACTGAGAACTTAGACTTATGAGCTTGACTCATAATCTCTTCTTTAGTCCCCGGTCACCAGGTACACTAACCCCATGTACCAAAATGGTACCATTACTTGTGACTTGATACTCAGTCTTGTCATTCTTTGCAACCTTTTGCAAGTTCTCATCCAAGCTTTGTGCTTGTTGTATTTCTGGTAAGTAGATCGGCCTGGTTCACAGCCTCTAAACCCAAAGGCTCATCCTCACTTGCCATGGTGTCTAGATGTAGTGACCGGACCATCCCTTCCAGGATCTCTGCTTCTTTCTCAGCTGATACCTCAGCCCTACGCCTGCTTAAGGCATCTGCCACTAGATTGGCCTTGCCTGGATGATAGGCAATGTCCAAATCATAGTCGGCCACAAACTCCATCCACCGCCTTTGTCTCAAATTCAACTCAGGTTGAGTGAAAATGTACTTCAGGCTCTTGTGGTCTGTGAGAATCTGAACTTTGGCACCATATAAATATGATCTCCATATCTTTAAGGCAAACACCACTGCTGCCATCTCCAGGTCGTGTGTTGGGTAGTTGCCCTCATGCTTCCGGAGTTGCCTAGAGGCATATGCTATGACCTTCCCATGCTGTGTGAGTACACAGCCTAATCCAGTAATGGATGCATCCGTGTACACCACATATGGTTGGTCCTCCTCAGGTAACACAAAACTGGTGCACTGGTCAGCATGTTCTTCAAGGCTTCAAAGCTCTTTTCACAAGCCTCTGACCAAATGAACTTGACATCTTTTCCGGTAAGTCGTGTCATCGGTTGTGCCACACTTGCAAACCCTTTGACATACTTCCTGTAGTATCCGGCCAAACCCAAGAAGCTTCTTACTTCTGTAGCATTCTTTGGCCTTGGCCACTCTTGTATACACTTGATCTTCTCCGGATCAACAGACACTCCTTCCTCAGACACCACATGTCCTAGGAAGCCAATGCTCTTCTGCCAAAAGCTACACTTGCTTAGCTTGGCAAACAATTGTTGTTCTCTCAACCTTTCCAACACCAACCTGAGATGCCTCTCATGGTCTTCCCGGGTCTTAGAGTAAACTAGTATATCATCAATGAAGATGATTACAAATTCATCTAAGTACTCCCTGAAAATTCCATTCATCATCTTCATGAAGGCTGCTGGTGCATTAGTCAATCCGAATGGCATAACCACAAACTCATAGTGGCCATACCTAGTCCGGAAAGCTGTCTTCCTTACATCTTCTGATGCAATGGGGATTTGATGATAACCAGATGCCAAATCAATCTTGGAGAACCATTTGGCTCCCTTTAGTTGATCTAGCAACTCATCAATCCGGGGCAATGGGTACTTATTCTTTATAGTCACCCTATTCAACCCCTATAGTCTATGCACAACCTGAAGCTACCATCCTTCTTTTTGACAAAGAGGACTGGTGCACCCCAGGGTGATACACTTGGGCGTATGAACCCCTTTTCCAACAACTCTTCAAGTTGTTTCTTTAGCTCAGCCATCTCAGCTGGAGCCATGCGGTATGGGCTCTTTGACATTGGGGCCGTCCCTGGTTCCAGTTCTATTATGAATGGGTCAGACCTATCAGGGGGAATGCCCTGTAGTGACCTAAACACATCATCAAACTCACTGACCAGCGGTATCCCGTCCGGGCCACCATCCCCTACGACCTCCTTAGTGGTGATTGTGGCTATATAAACCTCACAACCTTGTACCAGCATCCTTGCCGCACGGACTGCTGATAACACTAAGCATCCAGAGGCCGGATTAATACCTTGGTACTTGATCGGGGGTCCACACCCACTCTCAAACTGCACCCTTCCTCGATGACAGTCTAAGGTGGCCCGATTCTTGCCAAGCCAGTCCATACCTAGGATCACCTCGTGATTCTTAAGGCGGACCACAATCAGATCCACCGGCATTGCCTTACTATGGATCATTACTGGGATGTCTTTGACTAGACCTAGTGGGTGCATCATTTGCCCACCGGCTGCACTCACCAAGCCAAGATCATCCCTAGTTCCCATTTGGAACATACCTTTTCCAATCATATCTGGACTCACAAAACTATGTGTAGCTCCAGTATCAAATAATACATGTGTTTCCACACACCAATACATAAGGTCCCTACATAAGACCTTAACTAAGTATCTAGTCCATCCTAGATTCCATACCATGCCATTCTAATAAATTAAAAAAATTTAAGAAGAATGGGTTTTAGAATTATACCAGTGATCGCCTTGAAGGGTCCGGACTCATCCGCATCCCTTGAAAGCTCATAGACACGAGGTGCTGAAGTTTGGCCTTGTTTGTTGTCTGGCCGGTTGCTCTCCGTACGGCCCTTGCCTTGTCCAGTCTGCAACTGGGGACAATCCACACGGAAATGGCCTTTCTTACCACATTGGTGACAAGTTCTGGCCTCACTGGTCGAGCCTTGCCCACGGTTCCTATCCGGACCAGGACAATCCCGAGCTGAGTGATCCATCTTGCCACAACGGGTACATGCTCCCATTGCCTTCCAGCACTCTCCTCCATGATGTTTGCCACACTTGGGACACTCTGGCCTACCACTTGAGGTTTTACCCCTTCAGCCGCATCCCTCTTTCTCTTCTTGTCACCACTCTGACCGGAAGACACCACCACACTCTTGAGCTTGTGCTTGTTCTCCTCAGCCAGATTGGTTTCCAGCATTGCCATCCTTTCCACCAACTCAGAGACTGTGTTGAAGGTACGGACTGAGCAATAAGTCTTAAGCTCAGGTCTCAAGCCCCTTATGAACCTGCGGACCTGAACCTTCTCATCCTCAAGTTCCTTACCCACATATCTCCTGAGCCGGTTGAACTCTTCCTCGTACTCCCTTACTGACCGTTTGCCCTGGACCAAGTCCAAGAACTTAGCTTCCAAACGGTCCCATGCTTCTGCTGGAAAGTACTTGTGGTTGAACTCAACCTCAAAGTCAGAGAACTTCACAATGGAACCATTGGTGCGCTTGTCTAAAGACAGCCACCAGTTGTGTGCATCTCCCTCCAGGAAGTGCACTGCTATGTCTCTTTGGTACTCCTCAGGGCACCTTGTAGACCTGAAGTTCCTAGCCAGTCGGTCCTCCACTCATCTGCCTCCATGGGATCAGCACTTCCAGCAAAGTGTTTGGTTCCCAAACGGGTGATATGCTCAAGCACCTTCAGATAATCAACCTTCTTGGTTGTTCCAACTGGTGGATCTAACTCAATAACCTCAGCAAGAGGCGCCACATATCCACCAGTCACACCAACACCAGGAGCTACCATTGGCGCTTGAGTAGTTTGACCCATAGATGAATTCACAACTGGTGTGAACACTTGGGTCATAGCCAGCATCTGACTTCCCATTAACTTGATTGCATCAAGTATCTGCTTCATGGTTGGTTCAGCCATTGGTTCCTCCGGTCCAATCCTCCCATCTCCTTGGATGTTTGGATTAGCCCGGTTACCAGTCTCTGGGGACTCAGCTTCACCTTCCTGATCATTCTCTTGCTGCCCACTTCCTGCTCCTAGCTGGTTTCCAGGCGCATTTAGTGGTTGTCCGGTCTCGTCCAACTGCCTATTCTCTCCACCCAGCTGAACTCAGTCTGGTTCACTTGAGTTTCAGTCAGGATGGCCTCACTGGTCTGACCAGTAGGTGGAACTGACAGCAACACTGATGGATTAGGCGCTGAGGCATCTCCAGCTGCGGACGCCCCTGTCCCATCCTTAGTCTTCCGAGACCTCTTCTTAGTTCCCTTAGGACATCAAAGACAAACACAAGGCAAAAGGTTAGATTAACATTTTTATTTGCAAACCTCAAGCAATATTATGTTAACCAGAACCCAAAACCTGCCATGAGACCCAGCCGGATGTGTGATGACCTGCCCTAAACACAGCCTAGGATCAAGCATGCTCTGATACCAACTTGTAAGACCCAAACCTGGATCCCATGATCCAACCAGTCCGCGGCCTTACCTAAACATCTAAGTGTAATTCAGCCGGTTATGGTCCAATCTTTACTTAGTCATTTTTCAATCATTTGAGGTTCATGCAAGTATAAAATCAATGCGGAAGCTTAAGGCAAACATTACTTATATAGATAAGTCAAATGAGATCCATACAAAGTATTCAATCCACACAAGTTGCACAATAGGCTATGTTAAATCCAAATGTTTACAATAAGACTACATCACACATCCCACACGGCCAAGGTCTTCATGGCTCCTTAGCCTTACCACGATCCCTGTCAGGACCTGAAATCAAAACCCACAACACATCTGCATAAGTATCATATCCGATATCCTAGCAATATACAACCTAAGCATGGTTTGGACACTTAGTCCATATTCTGGCCGATTTGTGACCCATTGATTTACTCATTCAAAAACTCATATTAACACATGATAATTCATGATAAATCATGATTAAGAGGATGGTCCAAGCGGATTCCCAGAACCGGCCTTGATCATATTGATCTTGGCCGTGAACCACCTGACCGGTTTCATGGTACCATCTCGAAATCAATCATATAAAATTATTCTATCACTTTGATAATTCATTATAAATCCCCACTAAGAGATATCAATCGCCAAATCCCAATAACTCCCACTGGAAGCATGAGATCGGTTCACACATGCTCAACCAAGGCCATGGAGAGACTACTCTGATCTAACCGAGCCTTGGTGGCGTGATCGTGAGTTTATACTCATAAATAACTTCAGAAAATATTAGAGAAGAGATGTAATGACAAAATAAGAACAATAGATGCAACCATCCACTCATGGATCAAACGGCCGAACCATCCGGATGGATGATTACCGGCGGTTTGTACTTGGTTTGCATCCAGTACCTTAGGCGTGTGTTCGGAAGCCCCCACACTCTTCTCGGTTGCCTTCTCCTTTCCTCTGGTATCCATTCTCGATCACGGTTCACTTGCCCACGGCTTAGAACTCACCGGAATCCCCTTGGTACCACACGGACTGCCTTTGCGGTCTTGTTTCTCTTTTCTCTCTTTGATTCTGTGGAGATTTGGGCAGAGTTTCCCCTTGTCTTTCTGATGAGAAATGTCGATAATGGAGGGGTTTATTTATAGGGAAGAAGATTGGAACCGTCCGGACGCTGTGATTGGCCAAATGGCCAACGGACACCTTTTCGCCCCAAAACCGTCCCAAACCGTCCAACCGCATGTAACCGCCCCTTCCTTCCTTCCTTCTCATCGATCTTAAGCTCAGCTAGTTGCCCACAAGCTCAGCTCACTTGCCCATGCAAGCTAGACCCATCGGTCATCCTTGCTCAGCATCCGGTCCGTGACAATCATTCACGGTCCGCATTTACCGGCCAAGGCTCCATCACTCCGTCCAGCTGAGTTGAGCTGAGTGACAGTTGCCTGAGCTGAGTGAGCTTCCTCTCCAGCTCCTGTGAGCTGCCCAAGACTGTTTGAGCTCCTCACCAGCTTCACCGAGCTGATGGAACTCCTTCCGGACCATGTCCAGCTTCCGGATTACTCGTCCAGCTACCTTTTCCTTCTTCCCTTCTTATTCTGGTCAAATCTCAGCTTCCTGATGCACTTAACCCTTAGATCAGACCATGATACGCTTGCCTTTAGGACTTTTCAACCTGGCCAGCCCATCTCCCCGCACCATGGCCTATCCGGATGCCTTACTTAGAACTCGGGACATGACATTCCTTGTATAAACACACCAGCACAATACTTGTGGTTCATACCAACAAGTACCAGCCTTACTCCTCTCCTTTGCTTGCTGTTGGATCCAAACGAATTGGACCTTACACTCCACATGGTTCCTCTGGAACTAGGACTCCCATGTGTCTCATCAGTGGGTCGGACTCATGGTTCACACCATGATCAAACCCAACACCACCCAATGATCCATCATGGATCACTATCCAATGAACAGCATCTGACCATCATCCCACATGGATGAGTTAGATCAGTTATGATCCGCCCCTTTCTCCAGGGTCCTGTATCCCTACAATACATCACCATATATGGTCTCCAAGGGCGTGTCATACTTGGCCTCATATGCACCTCAAGAGACACCAACATAAACCACAAAGTAATCATATGTACATGTTACCTTATACTTGATCTTACTAGATCTTGTGCTTCCTGTATCATGTCTGGCCATGCTCCTCCATTGCACGCCTCTACCAAGCCTTATCATATACCTCCAGTATTGATAAGACCCAATCATGGGTCGCACCCATCATCCATTTCATGGAAGTTCCATGAAACCAGTTTCTGCACTGCATCCACCTTCAAGGCTGTACATGCCTTTGTGAGTGGAGTCCGGCCTTCTCCATTCTCTTCTGACCATTTGCGTGTGTCCCTAAGACACAGAGGAAGCCTAGAGTGTGTTAATCCATGATCAAACACCACCCAAGGGTCGTGCATCACTTCCAACTTCAGTTCCCATGAAACTGCCTTTCTACACACCACTGCCCTTAAGGCTGCTCTTGGACTTTGAGAGTGAATCCGGTCATCTCTCTTCTTCCCTGGCCATTTGGATGTGTAGTAAGGATGTAGAGGAATCCTAGGACGTGGCAAACCATAATCAAAACACACCAGAGGGTCGTTCTCAACTCCCCTCTTGATTGCCATCAAAACTGCCTCTTTGCTGCCTTCAAGCCTCTCTTGGTCTTGGATTGTGTAATCCGACCATCTCTCTGTTTTTCTCTGTTTTTCTTTGTGTTTCAGGAAGAATAATGAAGTCCTGGTGTGCCTGCAAAGGCACGGACTTGCCTGATATATATAGAAGAATGGGCAGTTACCTTTCTAAAGGTTGCACCTTTTCGATATTAATTCTGTCCATTGATTTAATCAATGGTACAGATTGCACCCATTCGCCTATGGCAGTTACCAGACTTCATTGACATGTCTAACTGCTCCTAGACATGTCACACACAAGCCTTGGCTGGTTGCCCATGCCCCTGGTTCAACCACAAGTGCCCACCGGCTCACCGGCACACCCGGGTGGTCCACATGGTCCGACCACTGTCCGGACCTGGCCCAACTGCCCAAGACTTGAACACTCAGTCTAGCTGAGTTGAGCTGATCCCCAGCTGACCCAGCTGAGTGAGCTAGTTCATCCAGCTCAGGGAGCTGACACACTCTTCAGTGAGCTATACTGAGCTGCACTACACTTCATCTAGCTGGTCGAGCTTGCTCACTGCATCGCCCAGCTGCCATACACTTTGTACAGCTCCTTTATACTTGTCTCCTTCTTGGTTTAGCTATATCTTAGCTTCCTGATGCCCTTAACATTACTTCCAGGCCATGATACCCTTGTGTTTAGGTCACATGAGCTGACTGGTGCGTCTCCTTGCACCATGGTCGATCCTAAGGATCATATCCAGGATCAGGGACATGACATAGACCATACGCCAATATCCGAAAGCAGTTATCTTTTGTAAACCAGACAACCCAAGTTTACCGGCACCATCTCTCCGTTGGACAAAATATTTGTCATGTCTTTGTATCGCATCATAAATACGAAGAAACAAAGGGCGCCCCATCCGAAATCGCCGCCGGAACATCGCCTCAGAGAATAAAGGATTCTCTGCAAAATAGTCATTGAAAAGATTGCGAGAAGCATTCTCCCGATCACGATCAATAACTATATGACCAGGAATCGATCCACCATGGTGTCTCTCGTTAAGTAGGTGTTGAGTGATGAAAAAATTATTGTTTGCAGTAATTTGACATGCTACTTGCTTTTCTATATCATCGTAGTACTCATTATCTGAAGAAGAAGAAGAAGAAGAAGATGATACATCAGATGAGTTACCATAGTTATAATTTATCTTTGATAAAAAGAAATAGAAGATGATGGTTTTATTGTTCAAACATGATACACATTTTATAGGCAAATCATGTCATATTCCATTGTCACATTACTAGAAAAAACGAATCAATCTTAACCATTCGATTTCTTTGACAATATCTAACCGTTGCTTTGATTTGTCATTTCATGTCATATTCCACTATCACATTATCAGAAAAATCAGTTTTAACCATTCAATTTCTTGTCATATTCCTTTATCATTGATTATTCACTTCTTGTCATATTCCTTTATCACATATCAGAAAAAAAACAAATCAATATAAACCGTTGGATTTATTTGACCAAGATCTAGCCGTTGTATTGATTAGTCACTTCATGTCATATTTCATTATCACATACCAGAAAAAACGAATTAATATAAACCGTTCGGTTTATTTGACCAAGATCTAACCGTTGCATTGATTAGTCACTTCATGTCACAATAAGATTATCATATTATCACAAAAATACGAATCACTTCTCTATATAAAGATATACTTCTCTTTGAATGATCACACATCTCTAACTTATTTCTTACCACTACTATCTTTCTCAAAAATGACTTCAAGTCGTTCTTTATCATATTCCATTGATGAAGATATGCACTTATGTCATGTGTATCTTGATGTCTCTCAAAATCCAATCATAGGAATAAACCAGTCAAAAGATCAATTTTGGGCAAGAGTTGAAACTGAATACCAAAAATCTGAGATTTTCAGCCATCAACCAAGACCAAGGAGATCTTTACAAACTCGAATGACTACAATTCTTTCAGCTGTCTCCAAGCTGAGGGGATGCATTAATCAAATTGAAAACAAGAATCCAAGCGGTGCTTCGGAACAAGACATTGTGAGTATATGTGATCTTCTATTTACTATTTTTTATAATTTTATTGTATATATTAATTTATTTAATCTTTGCTCATTATTTAATTAGTTGAACCAAGCAAAGATGTTATTAGCCCAAGATGCCAAATATAAAAGAGGCTTCAAATTCGACCACGTCTGGCCTATCCTCAAAGGCATGGAAAAATTTACAAATAACAACGGTAATGCACCTAGTGCATTCCACGAAGAAGGTCATAATATTTCATCATCTCCATCACTTTCAGTTGATCCCGAGTCATCACCATCCCTCGGTATGAATTCATTTGATCTAAATATAAATTCCGACGAAGGCACTTCTAATTTATCTTCAAGACCTATGGGTTTGAAGAAAGCTAATAGAAAATTACAAACTGAAGAACAATTTAAACAATTGATGGAGCAAAATGATAAACTTCTCAAAGCTATAACTAAAGGCAATTCGGAATGAAATGAAATTCAAAGGCAGAAGGTCGAGGTAGCAAAAATGAAAGAAGAGAATAAAATATTATTCGCAGATTTGAATTCTATACCTGATCCTGCGTCTCGTGCTTATATCGAAAGTAAAAAAAAAATTATAAGAAAACGAGCTCAAACCAGTCAATCTAACGAACAAGGAGAAGGTGTCCAATACCAATATCATGGATCACAATATCGAGCATCACAATATCAAGGAGATCAAGCCGAAGGAGAATCATCTCACAGAGAACAAGTTCAAGGTGAAAATCAAATGTCACCAAATGATCAAGAAGATTATACCCCGTATTATAATTATCTTGATGGAGCTGGTAGTAATTTTCCGGGTTATTAGATTATTATGTTAGTTAATCTAATGTTTTCAAGTTTGTTTTTGCAAATTTATGTATTTTTTTTAATTCTGCAAATCTATTTTCTTGTGTGCACTTTTATGTTTGGTTGATGTTTATTTGGTAATTTTATGTATTTTAAATAACTTTTATATATTTTAATCCTAGTTTAAATGTTTTATCAATGAATAATTTATATTAACTAAGATTTAGAAATCACATTAAAATTTATTTAAAATAAATTTAATATCATAATTACATATCATTGAATTTTATTTGATATCTTTTAAAAGTAAATATAATTAGTTAAGTTATTTAAACAAAAAAAAAAAGTTTCCCGTTGCTACAGTACCACACCATATTTGGTGTGGCACTGTTTGAAAAAACACCAAAACACTATAATGCCGTCACATATGCCGTCCCATTGGAGTTGGAAAAGTCAATATTTGACACTAAAATGGCGTTTTAGTGTCACTAAGTGTGGCATAATTATTGGAAAGGTTTAACATGATGGTTTGATTATTTTAAGGGAAATTAGGTGAGATGACTCTACAAAAATGCATAATCCATTCAATAGCCAATTGGCCAACTTTTTCAATACATACATTTCATTTTATGTAATATTGCTATTCTGTCCCTGAAGACAACCGGTGCCACCTGAAGAAAAAATAAAAATTCTTATTATTAACTTTCTAAAGACTCGTGGCGTAACTAGATTCACATCATCTTATTAAAGGTTTCTGTCGAAGTATGTTGCAAAGAGATATCGTCTCCACTCCATGAAATTGATTACGAGAAGACGTCATTGTAGTCCAATCAGCGACGAAAAGGGAAGGATTCTCGGATTCCAAAAGCAACCATCGCAAGGACGCCGGAAAATGTATGTATCTGTTTTTGAAGTAAAATTGTTGTCGCATGTGGGAGAAGATGAACATATTTTGTTATTGTGTTCTATTCTATTAGATGCATATAGAATAGAAATATAAAACAATATGTAATTTTCATATTTTGTTATACGATATACTTTGTTACTATACTATTTCGGTGATATGGAATATAACACTTGTTTTATATGTGAATCATACTTTGATATTTGGGTTTAGGATTTACATTTGGATTATGGTTTACATTTGGATTAGGGTTTAGTGATAAGAATTTAGGGTTTAGTATTTATAAGGTAAGTAGATATAGTTGAAATCAACATTAATTTCTTTCATGCAATCATAGACATTTCATAATTTTATCAGTTGTACTATGTTATTTATTCAGTTTTATTCTATTTCGATTTAGAGTTGATATTTGGGTTAATAATTTGTATTTAGGTTTAGGGTTTACTGATTATGATTTAGAGTTTAGTGTTCTATTTTGTTTAGAAATATATTTTGATTTTTGGGTTTAGAGTTTACTGATTAAGATTTAGGGTTTAGTGTACTATTTTGTTCTCTTTTATGCATATAGAATATAATGTAAAACAATATGTATTTTTATATTTTATTATGCGATATGATATATTCTGTTACTATACTATTTTAGCAAATTCCACTCCATTTGATGGTTACTAAAAAAAGATAAATATTTTGTTTAGAAATCTAGTTTGTATATAGATTGGATGAGACTCGGATAATGTTTAGTATCTAAGAATTGGGTTTGGGATATGTTTAGTATTTAAAGATTGTAGATAAGGTTATAATTCTATACTATTTCCACCGTATAGAATAGAACACTCAGTGCATATATATGTGGTCATTAAAAGTATAAGTGCATGACTCCTTCTACTGGCCACGTTATGCTTTTCCACCTTTTAACCTGGTACCTGCAAAAACAAAGGATAGAATCAGATAAATTATGGTATAAATGTTAGATACCAAATAATGTCAAAATCAATGTTTTTACCTAATTTGTGTACAGAAAATGGCTACTTGGCAAATAAACCCTTATTTTAATCATGTGGAAAGATTTATTGATGAGCCTTTACTATTTGTTTGCTTTTATTTTTCATTTCACTATTTGTTTGCTTATATTTACTTAGTTTCCATCCAAATTTGACCATATAAGCTTTACCGATCTTGAACTCTCCTCTTCATAATATTTTCACTCCCTACACATCTTATACCCTAATTAAATATATACTCTAAATTTCACACTATGATATCTTCTTTCATAGACACAAACTTGTCACATCATAGATATTTTCTTAATTTCATTATTCTTTTAGAGTAATCAACAAATTCACTCAATTTTTATGTCGTATAATTTTTTTTTATTTTTTTGAAGTAATATTTTAGATTATATATAATATTTTTACTAAATAAATATTTCTGTTGACTAAATCGTTTACCAAACACAAATTCATTACATATTTTGTCAATTTTATGATTTGATTCGTTATATTATTAATTTTATTTGTTTTGTAAAAACTTTATTGTGATTGCATATTACTAATGTATTATGGTTTCTGTCATTTTCTGGTAAATTTGTCTATGCTTGAACTTGGTAACAAAAGAAATATATGTGGGATTCCCTTTTATTATTTTTCATGGTTCCAGGTTTGCTAAAATTTGAAGAAAAATATTATAAATAGTTTTTTGTGTTTTTTATATTTATTTTTGAAATTAATGTATTTTAAATTCTCTAATATAGAATTAACTAATTTGTTATTTTCTAAATATTTTTTACCAAGTTGAAGTTAATTAAGTATTTTCACTAAATATTTATTATTTTACTTGTTATATCTAATTACTTTTTGATGAAAAAAAAAATATAATTAGTTTTTGAATTTCTAACAGATACCTCTTTTGTCATGTATCTGAATTAAAAACTTGTGGTGGCGCAACATCAAAAATATTGCCTGAACTTATGGCAGTTAGGAAGCACACTTAGCGTGGACTTGTAGCTAGTCATGAAACATGTTCAAGCCATGAATCAGAGCTTTCGTATTGCGTATCAGAATTGTGTACTTAAGTTGGTGTTTTCTCAAGTAAGCAAAGAAAAGTCATATCTTTATAAAAATTGTGTGCTTAAGTTGGTGTTTTCCCAAGTACAAAAAGAAAAGTCATATCTTTTTTACAACCGGGAGCACAAATCAGTATGAAAAAAATTACACTTAGACATACTTTTCACTGTCAACTTAGAAAAAAATTACATCTAAACATACTTTGAGCATGTCACATACTTTCTGGTAACAAAATGTCTAAAATGTCCTTTCAACTTTAATTAATTGGAAACATGGGTTAAAAGCTACTCCTTTAATCTTTTTTTTTTCCCAAATTGAAATATATTAGAGGCCCAAAGCCCAACAGAAACAGGAACGAAGCCCATTACACTTACAAACCACATAAGCCCACAAGAACAAACGGGCAATAACAAAAACCAACAAATGGGCCACAGTCCAAAACCCAAACGCTCCACCGACACCTCGAGATAAGCCCTAGCGGATGGCACGGCGAGGCGCTGGCTGGACACGTGGAAGGATCTCCTCCGTTCACGCTGCACGCGTCGTCACCGCTTCAACTCGTTCGCCACCGCTTCAACTCGACCACAACCGACGCTACACTGCCGGATCCACAACAACGAAAGCTTCGTTCGTCGGAGCTTCTAGACCAACAAGCCTCCTCACGAACCCATCACCGTTCTCACCGCAATCTCTTCACGCCGGAGAGTTCATCGAACCTCGAGATCTCCTCCGGCTTTGAACCTCTTCAAACCCTAAGACGCGTGAATCGAGAAACATAGTTTACCGCCGGAAACCTTCACCGGCTACCAAACCTTTACCCCGCGAGAGCATCATCGAGTTCCCCCGAGATCTCCTCCCGCGACATCGCCAACCACAGCTTCATCCTCACCGCGGAGCATAACCGAGCCTCCACCAATTTCACAAACTAGAACCGACTGTTCTCCTTTGACGGAAAGGAGCCACATCGGCGAACCAAGGCCGACCGTCCATCTAAAGAGAGATGCGACGGCGGAAGCAAAAGAACCACTCAAAAATTAAAAACTGAAAAGGAAAGGATATCTAAACAATTAACAAGGTGGGGAGACCGGACCGACGGTGGCTAAAGGAGCCCATCCCGTCGGCCGGAAGAAAATCTCACGGCGGTGGTCTCTTCTCTTTTCTATTGCTTTCTCTCGACTCTCACTGTTCTAGAAGAGTATATCAAAGACATTTAGTTTTTTTTTAACTTATTTTTGAAGCTACTCCTTTAATCTCTTTTCGTATTTGCCAGAAAACATTAATGTCATAGTTCTTTAATCTGTTTTTTTCTCTCATTTTCTTCTTTCCTACCTGTCTCTTTCGTCAAATACCAAATTTCTTTACCAATTACAGAACCTATCGTTTTTTTTAATTTTATCCTTCTTCTTTACTTTTGATTTCCTATTCATTTACTTTTCCCTCTTTCTCCTTCTTCTCATTTTTTTTTTTCAAAAAAATAATCTTTACAGATCTTTTAATCTTTCAAAATAGAACTACAGTACCACCTTAATTTTTCACATGACTACCGTCACTACCACAACTTATTTCTTTTTTTTTGCTAAACAACCACAACTTATTTCTTCACCATTGTCACAACTATTTTCACTGCGGCCGCCGCATTTACAGAACCACAGCTGCAATTCCTTTCCTTCCCCATCATTACCCCTTACTCCACCTTCACAACCTACTGTCAAATAGACACCATCCGAAACTGGTGAAGGCGAAGGCTATTCAGACTTTCTAAGAAAACGGGGAACACATGAACGTAGATTTTGACCACACAAACACTAAACATGACTAAGTGCCACTGATCATATCTCTGACCATATAAACACATACTCTGATTTTGACTATATGAACACTGACATTAACCATACTTTCTCTCCACGGAAATCATGACCATGCGGCTTCCAACAGTAACCACAAGCTCAACAAAATGCTAACCACAAAAGAGCAACTAACTTTTCATTATGACCCTGACCATAAATGTCTTTTCTTATTAACCACACCAATCTTGCCAATTAATTTCACTAACCACGAACAGCGGAGCGTCCTTAATCACGTCATTCACTACACAAAATTTCTGACCACAACTATCAGCCGCGTGCAACTCAACCATCGACCACATAACACCTGACCATGACCACATATATATGAAAAATGGCGTGCTTTTAGCTTCAAACACTTTTAACCAAGTCAGGGGCAATTATGTCTATATAATTCGAAAAAGCTAGTCTAAAGTATCTCAAAGTGTAAAGGGCCAAGCCCAAAGTATGTCAATATGCAAATTTATCATATATAGTTGCGTTTATCCAAAGTTTTAGAGTTAATTCTCAAAAAAAAAAGTTTTAGGATTTAATATTTAGTATTTAAAGGTTTAGTATTTTGCGTATAGCATTTAAAATATTAAAAGAATACTCTCTTCGTATCATCTTAATAGGTGTTTAGAAAAAAAATTTGTTTCAAAATAGTTGATGGTCTCACTATTCTAAATAAAATTTAATAACATTTGAAATAAAAGCATATTTGGATATTTAATAAATTTTAGTTCAGGTTTGGTACTATTTTTTCGGATCGTGATCGATTCGGTTCTTCAGATTTAAATTTTTTTCTTCAGCTTTGATATTGACATGAAAAATAAATAATAATTTATTTTTAAAATATACAGTGCGGGTCAAAATTTAGTTTAAATTAAAATATAATTATTTAATTAATATAGAAATATGTCATATTATTTAAACAAAATATCAATGTATTAGTATTGTACAGTTGCATTCTAAAATCATTTATTTTAACAACAAGTCAAAATAAATATATTGATTGGAGAAGCGATAAAACAAAGTCAGAGAAGCACATAATTTACCACTGACACTCTATGTGTCAAATTTATTATAAAGAAAGTTTAGTAAAATAAATATATTCAATAACTACAAACAAATAATATATTTAATAAAAGTAAAAAAATCTGCGCTTTCGAACCGCAGCTTTCGGACCGCAGATCAAAATCTAGTTAATTTTAAAACATGCCAGTCAAAATCAATTTTGAAAATTATGGCTTGGTTTGATTTTGGTTAATTTGGTTTCTCAATTTTCTTAACAATTGTTCTCTTTTAATTACCAACTTATCCTCCTCGGTCAAGAATTTTGAAAAATCTCATGTGTGACACAAGGGTACAAGTTAGAAGGCTACCCGTTAAATGATATATTTAAAATCTGTCATGTGATGATATCCATAGACACAGTTTGAAACAAAAGCATACTTGTAATTAACATTTTTGTATATGGTATCCGTAGTTGGAGTAGAACTTGAAAACATAGTCTGCGCCTTCAGTGGGAATGAATTCCAAAACGAAAGATTCTCCTACCATCACCCCATTAGCCTCACAGAAACCTTTCCATCCATTCTCCAAGGCGATTGTCCCATCTTTTGACAGTAAATATGCAAACCACTTCATCCCGCTTCTACCCAACAGAGTTATCTTTCCAGGGTTCATGATGCCATTAGTCCACATGAATTGACTCGGAAGTTGCTGTGAGATATGTAAAGTAATAATACCAATTAGAATTGAAGAAGAAGCTAACCCCACCTCTAAAGCTAGAGAGAGTCTCGTTTGATGAGCTTACCATCTTACAGTCCCTGACACCTTCAGGTGTAAGTGTTAATATCACGATCCGGCTTTGGATTGCTGAAGACAACTCTCTTATTTTCTCCAAATCCCGTGATCTACTCACTTCTCTGCTGTTCTCTGCTTTCCTGGTCTTGTTTCCACTGTTAAATCCCGACTGTTTTGAAACCTCGCTATCATTGTTAGACTCTACACGGAGCAAACTGAGTACAGGAGTTGCGTTTTCCCAAATTGACTCGAAGGTGATGGAGTCACCCGTCTTTAAGCCGTTTGCTTTAGCAAAATCTTTCCATCCTTTTCCCAAGCTCATTCTACCTCTTTTTTCCAGTAGAAGACTAACCAGCCACTTTACACCATCTTTACCCAGCAAAGTTATATCTCCAGGCTTGTTCATGTTATTCTCCGTCATAAATTCCAACGGAAGACGCTATAAAAATATTTTAACAGAGAACTTAAACATGCCATTTCGTTATGCTGTAAAACAAACAAGAAATGACTGACGAACACTTACCAGTCTACCATGTTTGAGACTGTCAGGTGTGATTGTTAGTGTCAGAAATCGGTTTTGGCTTAGTATAGTTGAATCTCCCCATTCCAGAAGATTTGTCTCTCTCTCCCATGAGCTGCTCTCTTTTTTGCTGTTTTCACCTTCTTTGCTGATCTCTTTTCCGTTGGTAGTAGGTACTATGGGAAGAGGCTCTTTCTCCATTGCTTCTGAACACTCACCTCCTTCTCTACTGTCAATGTTAGACTCCGGAGGGCACAAACTGAGCACAGGAGTTGTGTCTTCCCAATTCAACTTGAGTGTGAAGGATTCACCAGTTTTTAAGCCGTTTGCTTTAACAAAACTTTTCCAACCGTCACCCAAAGTCATTCTTCCTCTGCTTTCCACGAGAAGATTTGCCAGCCACTTTGAGCCGTCTTTACCTAACAAATATATCTTCCCAGGCTTGTTTATGCCATTCTCCCTTGTGAATTGCATTGGAAGACGCTGTAGAGATTTGAACAAGCGTCAAGACCAACAAGGAATAGATTAGAGAAAACTAACCCTCTGAATCAGTTGTTGTTACAACGATCTTACCAGTCTACAATTTCTGACCTCAACAGGTGCAAGTGTGAATGTTGCTAATTGTTTCTCGCTTGACGAATATATCTGTGTCGGACTATTTGAGCTTGTAAATTCTTGTGGAAGATGCTGCATAGACCAGCAGATTAAGACTGATCAACAAAAGGGTTATTAGATTAAATCGCTCAATACAATGACACACTTTGGTTAGGCTTCAATGGTTATAGATGAAACACGTTAAAGAGGGGAAAATAAACAAAAATAAACCAACAAAACAACACCAAAAGGAATTTTGATTTACTTCCAAACCAGAGTTAATGAAACTGAACTAAACTAGAAGTACAGATCAATTAGCTAATGAGTTGCATAAATTTAAGCAAGAGATTTTAGTTATTGAAGGAGTAAAGTAAACTGAATAATATAATCACCAGTGCATCCGTGCGTAGATTAGAAGCTGTGACATGGGCTACAAAACAAGAGGGTTCTGATGAAGGATCTGCTTCTGTTCCTGGGTTGTTCTTCTTCACTTTCTTCTTCAGCGGAAGCTCTGTAGAAACACTCCACCGAAGTAAGTAAAGTACCCTTAGAATCATCTAGATATGGTACTACAATGAAATAGAAGAGAAATAGATATACCAATGTTGTACTGATCATGTCCATCTCCATCATATAATGAAAAGCCTCGTTCTTTTCTTATTATCGAAACGCTGCCTGTATCAGAAAAACCCTAAAATTGTTTACCATTCACAATAACGTCTGCCAGAAACAGCTTCAATTTTCAGTTCTTCCTTAAGTGTAAAGCTTCAAAACGTATTAACATATTTTGACTAAAACAACTCTCCACATTAACATATGTTTGGAAGTTAAACATAATCTGATCTTACCAATGTTTTCCTGATCATTGTTGCTGCTTGGAGGTAGCACATTTTGAATCTCAGAGAATCTAGGTTCTAAATCTGAGACTTGGAACATCATATCTCCTTCATCTCTGAAAACAACAATTTCGCCAATTTGATAATCATGAGCACCATGACGAACTATTTCAGGAAAAAGTGTTGATGTCTCAAATCGGTTTTGGTTTACTAAAGATGAATCTAGCCTTCTAAGAGGGTATATGCTGCTCTCTTCTCTCCTGTTTCCACTGCTAGGTTCTGTGAAAGCAGACTCCTTCTCTCTTGCTTTTGAGCACTCACCCTGCTGCCTTCTATCACTGAGCAGCCTGAGCACAGGAGTTGAGTCTTCCCATATTGACTCCAACGTGATGGAATCACCAGTCTTTAAGCCGTTTGCTTTAGCAAAATCTTTCCAACCCTTTCCTAAACACATTCGCCCTCTTCTTTCTAGCAGAAGACTTGCCAGCCACTTTGCACCATCTTTACCCAAGAGAGTTATATCCCCAGGCCTGTTCATGCTATTCTCCGTCATGAATTCCAATGGAAGACGCTACACAAGATGTGAAGGAAAAATTTAAGAAATGTTGTGTAATCAGATATTGACCAAGAAATGATTGATGAAATTTACCAGTCTACCATGCCTGAGACTGTCAGGTGTAATTGTTAATGTCAGGAATCGGTTTTGGCTTGCTGAACTTGAATCTCTACTCTTATCTTTCTCCCATGAACTCCTCTCATCTTTCCTGTTTTCATATTTGATAACTTCGGTTCCGCTGCGACGTTTTATGGGAAGAGACTCATTCTCGCTTGCTTCTGAACACTCTCCTTCTGCTCTAATGCCAACGCTATGAACTGCAGTAGGGCATAAACTGAGAACAGGAGTTGTGTCCTCCCAATTCAACTCCAGTGTGTAGGATTCACCGATCTTTAAGCCGTTTGCTTTAACAAATGATTTCCAGCCGTCTCCCACAGTCATTCTTCCCCTGCTTTCAAGGAGAAGGTTTGCCAGCCACTTTGAACCATCGTTACCCATCAGATATACTTTTCCAGGCTTATTGATGCCATTCTCCCTCGAGAATTGCATTGGAAGACGCTGTAGAGAATCGAACAAGCGTCAGAACCAATAAAGAGAAAACTAACCCTTTTGAATAAAGAATTGGTATGGCGATGTTACCAGTCTACAATGTCTAACATCAACAGGTGCAAGTGTAAATGTTACGAATCGTGTCCCCATTGACGAATCTGACGATATTATCCGTTTCGGACTACATTTCCTTTTAAGACCACCTAAGCTTGTGAAATCTTGTGTAAGAAACTGCAACCACCAAATGAACACGAGTGTCACATCAAATGAACTGGTAAGTAGAATAAGTTAAAAGTAAATGACCGTTTAGATTTAATTATTCTATAAGTAACAAGTCTTAGAGTAGGAAAAATAAACCAAATCATGTCAAATGAAGGATGGTTTTAAACCGACAAAATACATATCTTCAAAATGAGTAATGACTAATGGCTAGAAGACACTGATCACTCAGGATAAATTTGCATATCAATTTGAACAGAAAAAAAGTTTTATTTTGCATTGCAAGATCAGCTGCAAAAGACTTAGTCTTGCAAGATCAGCTGCAAAAGACTTAGTCAAGTTTCATGAATAACAAAAACTTCAAAATGTCTACCTACAGAATACGAAAAGATGCAAGAGTAAAGTATACTTAAATTCTAGAAACGCACCACCGGTGTATATGTATGAGTTGATGAAGAACCAGGTTCATTTTTCTGGATTATTCTTCTTTCTTGGAAGCTCTGTATCAGATAACACCATCATAAACTTTTATTATAAAATTGAAACAAATCTCAAACAAGAGAGAGAGATAGAGATAGAGACCATCGTTATTTGATGAAAAGCCTGCTTCTTGTCTTGGGTAGGGATGCTTCTTCATTGAACCTGTACCAGAAAGAAACAGTTTCCCCTCAGTTTTTCCTAATTAAACATCACGAGATCGATATTACCGGTGTTGTCCTGACCATTGTTGCTGCTTGGAATCTCTACGTCTCGAATCTTACAGTAACTGTGTCCTACATCTGAGACCTGGAACATCATGTTTCAGAAAAGGAAGAAACTCGCCGCCAGAGATCTTAGCTCCGTTGTCTCCTTCTCAACCCTAGAAATTTTTCTCAAATCGACACAACTTTCTTCTACTCCGATGAGCAATTCGCCATCATCCAAAGTTGAATTCTCAAAGAGCAAGGTTAACCATTTGAGGGGTAATTTGCAATTTTTATAATTTATTTTTAGCCAAATCTCATAAATAACATTTTGAGTTGACATACTGTGTGTTTCTTTTTTTTTTTGGACAACTTTGAGTTGATATATGTATGTTCAAATTATTTACAACTCACTTTTTAATAATTAACTAACGTATTAAACATTTTATACTATAAAATTAAGTGTTTGTCCGCAGTTACAGAGTTTACAAAAATTTGTAAATAGGTATATTATCAACAAAAAAGGTTAGAATAAATTATTTTTATGCTTTTAAATATTTAATATTTAGTTAAATACTAAACTTATTATATATGATAAAAATTATTTTAATAAAATATATTTTATTACGTAAAATAAACTAAACATTTATTTATACGTAAAACTATATACATTGATTTATATTTATTTTTAAATATTATGATGTAAAACACTTTTAGATAACATAATATATAATATTTTAGATAATGATGATTATTAAATTAATGGAATTATTTTTTATTTTAGAGGTAATATATATAAGCATATCTCTAATTATTAAGTGTAATAAACTTTAAACGCTTAAATTTTTAACGGAAAAATGAAAAAAAATCATTTACAAATATATATAAATATTTTAAAGTTTTTTACAAACTGTTTTCAGAAATTATCACAGTGAGTGATTTTGATTGTGTTAAGAAAATTATCTTAATAAGATATATGATTCATTCTATCTTATGTGATATATATATATATATATATATATATATATATATATTAAAATATAATTGATTTAATATTTTTTCTAAAAACACAAAAATAAGTACCAAATCTGAACATTAAATATGTCTATATTACAACTTTTATTAAATCTATTTTTTACAATAACAAAACAATCCCGCGCTTTTAAAACACGGATCAAATTCTAATTGTGTTGTTATAGTAAAAGAATTTTGTTTCAATTATAAAAGTTATATTAATTATCTTTAGATTTATTTTAATTTTTTATTATTTTTTATTATTATAATCAAAATTCACTTTTTATACATGCCAAATCATTAAAAATTTCAAATATAATTTTTTTTAATTTTTTTAATAAATAGTTGAAATATCTAAATAATCAAATTTTTATATATAATTTACTACCAGTAAAAAAGGGCAAACAATTTTTTATTCATATAACTTTTCGTTTTAACACCAGAAATTCTTTATTATTTGAGATGAGATGTAAGCAATTTCATCTTATCTATGTTTTTCTAATAAATATTAATAAAATTTAATGTCATATATTATGTTACGAATAGTTGGATCGTTTTTTCCGAAAATGACAGAAATTAAAAATCTTGATAAGTAACGAATAAAAAAACATAATGGATAGTTAATGCATAAAAATGTTTTCCAAAAAAAAAATTATATTACTTTGTGTTTATATTTTTCTAAATTCAATAAAAATCGTATACATTTGGATAAACAACTTTTTAATGGATAAATAATCTGATGTTAAATTTAATTTTAATTGAGAATATAAATAAAATATATTCTGCTGGTCTTTGAATTAATGTTTATTTACTGATAAATATTTGTAAAATAATTAAGCCCGCATGTACAGTCAAAACATCTAATTTTATTTTTTTTAAACCATCTAGTTTTATAAATTTACCAAAGTGCTAGCTAGTGTCATGAATCAGTTTTGGACTGGTGAAGATGCATTACTCCTCAATGTTATTTTCATCTTTCTTGGTTTCGTTTCCAATATTAGGTTCGGTGGAAACAGATACTTTCTCACTTTTGGACTCTCTACTAGAGAGACCGAGCATAGGAGTTGCACCTTCCCAGATCGACTCCAACGTGAAGGATTCACCAATTTCTAGACCATTTGCTCTAGCAAAATCTTTCCAGCCCTTTCCCAAACTCATTCTTCCTTGGCTTTCTCGTAGAAGATTTGTCATCCACTTTGTACCATCTTTTCCCAACAGAGCTATCGTCCCAGGTTCGTTCATGCCGTTTTCCCTCATGAATGGCAATGGAAGTCCCTGGAAAAAAAAAGATTCGAACCAATGAGAATGCAGGTAACAGAACTAACTAAAAATTTCTAGAACAAGAGTTGATTAAATGAACTCACCAGTCTACTGTTTTTGAAGCTGTCTTGTGTAAGTGTTAAAGTCACAAGTCGGTTCTGGCTTCTGAACTCCGTACTGAGCAAACTGAGCACCGGAGTTGCATTTTCCCAGATCAACTCCAATGTGAAGGAATCGCCCATGTTTAATCCGTTTGCTCTAGCAAAATCTTTCAAGCCCTTTCCTAAACTCATTCTTCCTGAGTTCTCCCGTAGAAGATTTGCCAGCCTCCTTGTACCGTCTTTCCCCAACAGAGTTACCATACCCGGTTTGTCCATGCCGTTTTCTTTCAAGAATGGCAATGGGAGATACTGAAAAAAATACATTTAACGGAGAGTTACAAAAGTGACTCTCCTTTTGAGATAAAAGTAACAAGAGTTTTTGTTTGATGAACACTCACCAGTCTACTACTTTTGAGGCTATCATTTGTAAGTGTTAAAGTCACAAATCGGTTCTGGTTGGGTGAAGTTGAATCTCTACATCTTTGAGGATTGTTCTCGTCTCCTTGTGTTCCATCACTGGTAGATTCTGTAGGGCAGACACTAAGCAAAGGTGTTTCCCCGTTTCTCATTAGTTTGAACTTAAATAAGCTTCCTGCTTTTTTGCCGTTTTCTTCACAGAAATTTCTCCAACCTCGGGTTATATAGAATGTATCAGACGATTTGTTGAACCTAAGATCCAACGCCCATGATCTTTCCCTTTCATCTGCTAAAACAATCTTGCGGCATTTTCTTTTAAAACCATTTGAGATTGTGAAATCTGGAGGAAGACACTGCAGAATAAATAGGTTGGCGCATTTCATCATGACATCAAGTTGTGTAAAACTTTAGTTTCATGTCTAATCAACGTCAATAAAAATGAAACCACAAGACAGAGTAAAGAGGGGTAACATACCAAAAAAAAAAGACCAGGAAAAAAACAGGAAATACAAAGACCCCCTCCAAAACAAGAAACGTGAGTCCTTACCATACCCCAATTTTAATAAAGCAACCCTGATTCTCTCAATTTCCCTGATTGACTGCTATCTAAATGAAATTTGGTTGTACTTGAGCAAGAGAGCACATAAAAAGAAGCAAAAATAAATTGACAAAATACATAAACCGAACACATATTGAGGAGGTTAACTTTTGATTTTTTTTTTTTCTTTCAAAGACAAGTATTTTCCTAAACCGAATAAAAATGAAAAGCGCAATTTTACAAAAAGTAGTTCATCAGATGAGTATGCTTATACTGTTATAGACGCACCAGAGAATCTTCATGTAGATTGGAAACGGTAACAGAGGCCACAAAACAAGAGTTGTCAGATGAAGAAGAATCAGCTTCAGTGTTTGGACTGTTAGTCTTAACTTTCTTGTTTCCTGAAATTTGGAACCTCAGATATTTAAATTTTTTAAAAATGTCACTACAAAAAAGAGGATAGAAGATAAGATAAGAGAAGTTACCGGTGTTGTCCTGATCATCATCACCTTCTTCAGTTATAGGATGCTTCTTCCTCGAGATATAGCCTGTTTAGAACATGTAAAAATCTCAATTTTCTCTCAGTTTAAAATCATATTTTTTTTTTTTGGCAAGCTCTCACAAACACAGAGCATCCCTTCATTAAACATACAAGTAAACAGATCCAAAACATACCCATCTTGTCCTGATCCTCGTTGTTGGGTCCTAAACCAGAGAGCATCTCTGTGTAGGGGCTAATATCTTCTTCTCTAGGCCTGTTCCTTGTTGATGCTTCGAGAACATGAATAGGCTGTAAGGTGAAAATGAAGTCTCTCAAATAAGCTGTGATAATCAAAATTCCAATATGAGAAAAGGGTTATCGTTTTGCCTCTTAGAGAGCGAGTGTTCGCATGCATTTCTGGAAAACTCGAAATCTCAGCGTTAATTTGGGTGTTGCAACTTTTTCGTTCAATCTCACTCCAGTTTAAAATATCTCGATTTGGGGATTTTGGAGAAGAGATGAGAGATTAAGATCTGATTGAGAAATTGCTAACCTTTGAAAACAGACAGATCGATAAGAGAAGAGAAGCTTCCTTTCCGTTGATGTCGAAGAAGGAATGACACGTCGAGCTTTATTTTTTTTTATTTTTTTTTGTCATCCGTCCATCTGTTTAGATCAAGTGGTGGTCGGTCGGGCGATCCTCCTTAAAGTGTCTCCTTCTGATCAGATCTGATCTATATAGAAAAATTTGGCCTCTATTCTTTGCTTCTTTTACTAGCGCATCGGTTCGAATATTCCGGATTTGAGGAATATGAGTAAGTCTCACATCCATAACAGGCCGAACTTTATCTATAATCTCATTTATCTTAGTAAATAGTACTCCTCCGTTGTTAAAAGATCATGTTTTAGAAAAAAAATTGTTTCAAAAAAATACATTTTTATATTTTTAATATATAAATTAAATGTAAATTGTAAACTTCAAAAAATATTAATTGTATTTATCAAAATTCTATTAGTAAAAAACTTGTGGAAAATAATTGATTACAGAAAATAATGTATTGGTAACTAAAATTTGATATTTTTTTTTAATAAGTGTGAAAATTTTAAAATATAGATTTTTTAAGAATGGAGAGAATACTTTATTAGAAATAAACATGAAATTACTTTGATTATTCTACTAAAAGTAAAATGTAAATTAATCTAAATGAAATATTTGTTCATATTTTAAAGAAGACAAACAAAAAATATATGAATATTTTGATATATAAGCATTGTATAATTTTCACGATAACGAAAATGTCTTCTCTAATCAAGTAATAGATAATAACAAGATATATAACTAAATTTTTAATATTCGTTACTATTTAATACATGATTACATGATGATTAGATGATGACCAAATAATAAGTATAAGAAAAGCTATTAGTATTTATGTACAATCTTAAATGCAAATAAAGAAAAAAAATAGATATAAATAAATATTTAATAGATCATGTAACAAATAGGAAATAACGGATCAAATAACATGACAATAACAGAGTAAATAACATGACAAGTAATGAGGCAAATAACGAGTTAAATACTATAAATAATAATAATATTTGATATTTGACTTGATCTTGCAAGTAATGAAAATTGTCGATTTATTATTTGCTTTAATAACACCGAGTACTAAGGTGGATACAAATTAAATAACGAATTTAAGGTGAGTAACGAGTAACTTACTCCGGCAACTAATTTAACCGGTGCACAAAAAAACTATTTAACCAAAACGACTTCGAAAGCGCACAATAATCATTTCTGTTGACATTCATCCCACTTTTTACCTTTTACTCGGCCTAATCTATATTATTAAAACCGAAGTACAAAAATAAATTAACCCTTAATATTATTGTTTTATTATATCTAATGCCACTCCATGTTTCTCTCTAATAACAACTAACCTTAATAAATGAACATATATTAACCATAATAAATATTAGTTACCAAAAAATTCATATGTGTATCCTCAATTCGCATTTCTTTTTGGGATATTATCTTAGAGTATTAATAATCTATCTTATTAAAGTTGATGTACCCATTAAAAATGTTTGGAAACATAGATATAAATTTAAATATAGACTGTTTGGAAATAAAAATAGGAGTGTAGTATTCACCTATTTTAATACATGGAAAAATCTTTTCTATTTAAAGTAGTTATTAGTGTAACTATTTATGTAGATCTCGCAAATTAAAACGATGATCTCGCAGCCATCAATATATATTTTCATTTAATTATAAAACATGATCAATACTCTATTATATTACCATATAATTGTCTTCTAACAACTAAAATCTTCTTAACTATAATAGCCGCAATACAAGCAATTTAACATTATATATACCATAATATATCACAATACAAGCAATTTAAAGTGAACAATTTTGTATTAACAATCAAATAAGAACACAAAAAATACATGAATGTTTGTTCCCAACATTCAAAGAAGTCCATGATTACTCTATACAGATGAAATATAAAATTTAAACATAAACTAAAATAATACAATTTTGTTCAATTAGTATAAAATTTTGAAATTTTATATATACCGTAAAAATAAAAACCCGCCCAGTCGGACGGGTCAAGATCTAGTTAAATTTATATTTTTTGTTTTAATAACACTTTTTAGTTTTGATTATAAAAGGGTTCCGTACTGTGAATCTGAATCGATTAAACCGAAACATAAAATATAAATTGAGTGGAAGTTTACAATTAACGCCTGGCCGTTTCCATTCCGAAAACGCGTCGTTTACACGTATTTCTCGACGATATAAAATGCGCCCTGAGATCAACATGTTTGGTCAAAGTCAATTCATTCCTTCTCAACTTCCCCTCTTTCGGTTTTGTCTTTCCATCAAGACAGAGTTGCCATCCATCTCCGAGCACAGTTCTCTGAAACCAAAACGGTACTGTTATTTTTTTTGGTCGGCTGTAGATACTTAAGTTATCAGAGAAAAACCTTCTGGGTTGTCATTGACTCATTGCACCAATTCGGTTCTAGCTTGATTATGCAAAACTTGTCACCTTTGGACTCGATCGTTTACAATATCTTGTGTTCTCTGTTGCTTTACTGATAAACTTATCAACACTTTGTTTTCGATATTTGCTAGGAGATGTTTTTTTGTTGTTTGAGAACTTATTTGCTAAGGAGATGTTATTATTACTTTATTTTTTTTCTTTTCTTTTTTATTTTTTTTTGGTCATTTTTTATAACTATTATTACTTGGTAAGATGGAAGTTAATTCTTGTCCTTTTTTTTTTTCTTTTGGTAAAGTACTAAAATGCTGAGTTTATGTCCGTTTATGTTTTTTTGTCCTGTCCGTTTATGTTTATGTTTTTTTTTCTTTAGTAATCCTTGTCTGTTCGTGTTTGTTTACGTAAGTTGCTAAAAGCTTTTTTTTCTCTCTCTCTCTGGTTTCACAGCGAACATGGCTGAACCTGTAACGAAAGAGAAGATGATGATACCAGACTGGACTAAACTCCCTGAAGAGCTGTTTCAGACTATCACCAATAAAATGAACTGTTTCGATGTTGTTCATGCTCGCTCCGTCAGCACCTTGTGGCGATCAACATTCCCGTATCCGGCTTCCCTGCTGCGCTCAAGTTACTCTCTACCCACTTATCCCGTCGAGAAGGATGGCTTGTGCTCCCTCGAGAAGATCCCTTTCGTCCTCGTGATTGTCCCAACTCCTACTGGTGATGAGTCGGTTTCTGAGTTTTTCATGGGATTAGTAGGCCGAGATGAGGCTGCTGATTACATGGAGGCTCCATCTCCTCTTCAGTGCTCGCTAAAGATGAAGATGGAAAAATCTGATCCAAAATGGATAAACGTGATCGGCTCCCATATCTTATCTCTAAGCCATCAGTACAGAATGGTTTGTTGGGATCCTAATGGATTGAGAACAACTTACCGCAACGTGGCTATTCTTCCACTAAACAGGGAGGGAGGAAGAGGAAGAGGAGAGTTCATTGTGCTTCGTAGCTGTAGCTACTGGGGAAGTTTGTTAGTGTTAACAAGTGCTAAAAGGAAGTGGGTGCCACTTCCGGGCGTTCCAAGTTCTTCATGCACGGCTTTGGTCACGTTTAGAGGAAGGTTCTATGCATCTTTCTCTGACGAGCGCATTTACGTTATCCATCCTTATTCACTAGTAGCAGTACTTCTCCTGATGCCTCCAAACTTTACCGATGGAAGCAATCATCTGATTACAGCTGGTGATGATGAGCTTTTCCTGGTTAAGAAAAACACACCTATTACTGGTCCGGTAACATGTAGAGTGTGTAGGCTGGTGGGTTTAGAATGGGTTGAGGTCGATGAACTTGGAGACCGTGTGTTGTTTGTTGGGAAAGAAGCAAACGTCTGCTGCTCGGCTAACCAGCTTCCTGATGGTTGTGGTGTGACCGGGGACTCGATTTTGTTCACCAAACGAGCAGGGGAAGATACTTACCTCTATAAGTATGGACCACCTGACGTTCCAAACGAAAACGTGGTGGGTGAATGGAGAAGCTCAAGAGAGAGCCGTGTGAAATTCCTTGATTCTCAGGAGACTTTTGCTTTCCGGGTTGAGTCTTGAAATATAAGTCTTTACTTTGGACATCTGTTGCTTTGTTATTTTCTGTCGTCTTTTCACTTCTACTTGACCTTTCGCTTAATGAAATTTCATTCTGACAGAGTTACTTATTGATTATATTGTTTAAGCTGCTTGCTAGTTCTTTTACATTGTATTTCTTTTTTTGGTCAAATTACATTGGATTTCTTAAGTTAGTGTATATTTCATATGGGCTATGATCTTAGAGCATGATTATTGCATAGATCTTTAACAAAAGTCCTTAATACACATATATGTATATATATATGTATATGTATATATTATATACGCATATATAATATATACATATACATATATGTGTATTAAGGACTTTTGCTAAGAATCTATGCAATAATCATGCTCTTAGTTTAATTTGACTTGAGGTTGATTTTATTCAGGTGGTCATAATTGTTTCCTTTTCTTTTTTATTTTAGTTGGCCATTTCATAATTTATGTGGCTTTTTCCTCTAATTTCTCGTATAATTTTTACTACGCGACTTATCCGCATCCTTGCACATAAATGAATATTTAGTAAATTAAAATATAAACTGTTTATTAATGTTTATTTTATTTGTTTGTATAATTTTATGTTATTTAGTTAAGATTGTTATTTGTGACTTGTTAAGTTGCGATGTTTTAATTACATGATTTTGAAAAACTCAAATATATTATTGAGTTTTTGATCCATAAATTTGCAATTTTCATTCTTCCAAAAAGCAAAAACTGCGCTTCCTTTTCTTCCACTATAAATTTCCTTTATAAAATAAAATATATTGCGGATGACCAGTTATCCGCAGTGCTGGTCCTCGTAATTTTTGGGTCCGATACGAAATTAAAAAATATAAACCTTAAATAATAGTAAATTGTATCTCAGAAAAATTAAATTAAAAAAATAAAATTACAGTACGAGGACTAATAAAAGTCTAGCAGCTCTAAAAGTTATCTTTGAATTTTTTATATAAAAAGGTATTCAAATTGTATTTTTTGCAAAAGATTTACAGTTTATTTTGTATTTTTAAGCTAATAAACAACAAAAACAATTATAAAATAGGATTAAAAAAAACGGTAAAAATTGTAGGTCCTATACCAATGTATTTTGGGTATGGGGTCAGGACCGGGTCTGGTTACCCAAAACCACCCTTCCTCTAATAAATCCATATGAATATTTTGCAAAAAAAGCCTAGCGCCTTCTTTGTTAAAGGCGTTCGTGAGCTCATCAAACCATCTTCTAACCGAAAGGTTATGGAGTATGTTCAGTTCAACAAATTTTCATCTTGCCAAGTCTCAGCTACTGAAGAAGAATAGTTCATTTCGTTGAACATTCCGGAATACCTACCCAGATTATGGAAGCAGCAAGGTTACACTCATCTCCACCTTGGTGTAGTAAGAATTGGTCTGACCTTACACGCCAGAAAAAGTCTACCAGTCATTGCTAAGATAGCTATAATCGATTCTCAATTAAAATCTTATCAACAAGCATGTATCGGAACAGTTCAAACGACACTAAATGCAGGAAAATTATTCGTAACGCTGTTTCCAAACTTTAATGTTTCGTTGGAAGATCCAAACCTATTGAAGACGCTCAAAGTTCAGCTACAACTGATCGGAGCACCTATGCAAGAAAAGAGTGTAGCAGCTACCCTACATCACCAGATCGTCTATCGAATTCAAGATCACGCTCTCGATCTTGTACTACCCTCATCTGACGAAGCCCTATATCTCAAAGTCACATCAGCATCTCAGGCACCCAATTCAATACAGATTCCTCGCCAAATATCATGCGAAGAACTGATGCGACGACTACCAGAATCTTGGATGACAATCTATGAAAAGTTTCATCAGGCCACTCAATCGCCCATACAATCCTCAGAAGTCAGATTTCATTCACGCAAAGATGAAACAACGAAGATCATGTTTGATAAACCAAGATCGTCATCATTCAGAAAGCAATTTTTCACTCAATTTGCCATCCAAGTCAACGACCGAGACTTCTACGGTCTAGCTCAGAAACAAGATATCCCCAGGCCCTGCCGTTTCGACAAGGATGGAGAGATAGTCTATCCTTTCATAGATGACGATGGCCATTCCCGCTTTGACGTCTGCAATTGCACTACATGTTCAGACGCTTTCTGGAGCTATGAATCCGATGATGAAAAACGAAGACGAAGAAGAAAGAAAAAAGACCCTCTCTACAAGAGGTATCTCGACGGAGACCCTTCTGTTGGTCCGTTAGGCGATGACAAATACGACTTTATAGTCGAATACTCTGACGTGAAGAAAGAACCATCGCACGAAGTATTGATGATTAGTCCGAACAACTTCCCTCCACCCGAAGATTTCATCAAAGACGACATAGCTCACACCCCGAAGATTCTTTCTATAGCAGTAGGCTCTTCTGGACCAGTTCAACTTAGCCAAGCAGAGAAAGTATTGAATTGGCAAACGGAAAATTCCCTTGCTCAAAATCATATGTTATCAGCTTAAATCGAAAGGTTGATCAGCTGACTGAATGATTTAATAAAAGACAACAAAGTCTTCAAAACTCAATAACAGAGATACATGGTCGGCTCAACAGTCTTCATCAAGAAATGATGACGTTAACAAAACACATGATGGTTGACAAGACTCAATTCCAGAGTAAAGAAATGGAAATGGCTAGCCTCAAAAGTTAACTAAAAGATCTTCAACGAAGCCTAGAAAGTATGATCTACAATCAACGACATAAGGATTCTTACTTTAACCCTTTAGGGAGTACATCATCAGAACTACCGGTGTACCAAGGATCCTACTCTCTAGGATTTCTTTCAGGCTACCAAACCCAGAAGACAAGAGCACCACTACCCGGTTTTCTATCCTCCAATGAAGTCTTTACATCAAGATATGGTTTGTTGGACCCAATTTCGGTCCTCTAAATTATGGGCCTGTTTCGGATTATGGGCCATGAACAAGAAGCCCGCGAAGGAGCATCGATCTGTTTATAGGGAAATAATCAAGAAGACGCGCAGTTAGAGGTAGAGATTCTATGGTCAAAACGGATGGGCCGAAATTATAAGGCCCACAACGACGTCAACAAAGTGGAAAAGGAGGTCGCCGAAGTCGAGAAGGTCGCGGAAGCAGTTACAAGAATAGCGGAGTCGAGCTTATAAAAGGGAGAGGAGATCAATGCTAAAGACACAGCGAAAACCCTAGAGAGAGAGCACACCACACATTTTCACCTTTCTCACTTCGTTTTAGATCTCATTGTTGATCGACCTCCTTGTTATAATCGATCTCTTTGTTATTCCTTGTATTCGACCTCTTGATCAATAAAAGTCCATTTTTGTCAACTGAATCCGATTACATCGTTGTGTTCTAAGGATATCGTTGCCTACATCTTTTGTCACTTCCCTAGTTTACTTACAAACACTACAAAATACTGAGTGTAGATTTTAGCTTCTACATTTTGGCGCCGACTGTGGGGAAGATAAACGAAAAACATCCTTGCTAAGAACCCGACCTAGGATTTCTAAGCACGATCATGGATCCCGCCCTACGCCGACGAAGATCCGATGACTCGAGATCGAAAATAAAACCACGACAAACTTCTCTCCTTATGAGAATGTCGAGCTCGATATGCCCCACGATGATGCTTTGATCGTCATGATAGACCTTGTCGGCGTCTCTTTTTCGAAGGTTCTCATCGATTCCGGATGCGTAGCCAATCTGCTATCGCACGACACCTTCGAGAAAATCAGCCGACCTGATTTGGCAATCAACAAATACGCTCCCCCCCCCTCTACAGCTTTGGAGGAGGAAGTAGGGTACCCTTACTAGGAAACGTGGCGATTGCCGTCAAGACACACGATTCCGAAAAAGAAACGGAGTTCTCTGTAATGCACGACCTCTCCCCGTTCGACGCTGTCTTGGGACGACCTTGGCTCCATCAAATGAAGGCAGTCCCCTCGATTTATCATCAATGCGTAAAATTCATATCCCCTACCGGGGAAAAGACCATTTACGGAAATAAAAAACCAATCTCGATCTTGTTACATGGCGGAATACCGCAAAATGTTTCCGGAAGGAGCAAACCAACCAGTGGTGCGAGATCCCTCGACAAAAGATCCTGAGAAGAACCTCACATGTACTGTCTCCCTAGATCCCCAATTCCCAGAAAAGTGCATTAGCATTGGACGCGATCTCAGTCCAAGGATCCGGGACGACCTAATAATCTTTCTAAAAAATAACATCAGCACATTCGCATGGTCCGCTGCTGACATGCCTGGCATTGATATCAACATCGCATCGCACGACCTAAATGTTGACCCCACATTTAAGCCGATCAAACAGAAAAGAAGAAAGCTTGGTCCAGAAAGAGCTAAAGCAGTAAACGACGAAGTCGACAAACTACTGAAAATAGGATCGATTCGCGAGGTTCAATACCCGGACTGGCTTGCCAACCCAATCTTCGTAAAGAAAAAGAATGGAAAGTGGAGAGTCTGGATTGATTTCACGGATTTAAACAAAGCCTGCCCGAAAGACAGCTTCCCATTACCCCATATAGACCGATTGGTCGAAGCTACGGCAGGCCACGAGCTGCTCTCCTTCATGGATGCATTCTCCGGATACAACCAGATCCTCATGAATCCCGAGGATCAAGAAAAACGAGCTTCATCACCGAGAGAGGAACATACTGTTATAAAGTAATGCCTTTCGTATTGAAGAACACCGGAGCGACCTACCAAAGGTTGGTAAATAAAATGTTCTCCAATCAACTAGGAAAAACTATGGAGGTTTACATAGACGACATGCTGGTGAAATCCTCAGTAGCCAACGACCACGTTCTTCAACTCCAAGAGTGCTTCAACATCCTCAATAGGTTTGGAATGAAACTAAATCCAACCAAGTGCACTTTCAGAGTGGCGTCAGGAGAATTTCTGGGATACCTCGTAACTAAAAGAGGGATCGAAGCCAATCCCAAATAAATCTCGGCACTTATCGAAACTCTACCTAGGGATGGGCATTCGGAGGTCCGTTCGGATTTCGGTTCGGGTGTAATCGGGTGTCGGGTTTTCGGATATGAAAAAATCAGCACCATTCAGATATTTTAAAAGTTTGGGTCGGTCTCGGTTCAGGTGTTGTCGGGTTCGGTTCGGGTTTGCTACCATACCAACAAAACCGTATAAACCCGATATATTATATGGTGTCGGATCTTAACCGGGTTTTGGTTAACCGAACACTAATTTGTACATGGTTAGACGATAATTAATACTCACTAATCCTTTTGTATTTGACAATGATCCTGAACTTTGAAGCATTATACTTTGTTCTCCACATTAGTGATGCCTTGTGCTTGATACATAGCTACAAATAAACAAAAAAAAAGATATTCCAATACAAAGTAGTACTTTGAAAGTACCAAACGCAAGACCAACTAAAAAAAGATCTTCCAATACAAAGTAGTACTTTGAAAGTATCAAACACAAGACCAAATACAAAAAAAAAGAGATCTTACAAGACAAACTAAAAAAGAAACAGAACTGTAAAACCAAAATATAACTTCATTGAAACTGAAACCAAATAAAGCTCACAAGTACTGAAATGAAAACCAAACAAGAATCATTATCCAAAACCAAACAAAAGCAACATTATTCAATGAAATGATAAAACCAAATCTTTAAAACTTGAAACTTCAATCTTCAACTTTGACTTTCAAACTTGAAACTTCAATCACCAAGGTTGTGAGCCTCAAACTATGACACAAGAAGACAATCGAATCAGTAAAATAACCCATTTAAAACATTTAAAGAAGAGAGCTCAGTTGAAGTAATATACCTTTCTCAAGTTTATCAAGCTGCTCAACGTCTGCAAGAATCTGTTCGTTTGTGATGATGCTTTCACCAAGTTTAATATCAGCCTGCATCCATTGCTCACTACACAGAAGAACCTCTATCATGAAGTGAGTTAAGCAACTTCTGTGTGGTTCTAGTATCCTGCCACTTGTGCTAAATGCACTTTCTGAAGCCACAGAAGAAACCTGCATAGCAAGGAGATCTCTGGCCATTTCAGCTAGAACCGGATACTTGACTTTGTGCACTCTCCACCATGACAGAATGTCAAACTCGAGTCCCATTAAGAGTTTAGGAGTCTCGACAGCTTCCTTCAAGTAAACCTCAAGTTGATCCCTTGTATCTTCACCCTTTTCAGCTACAAGTTCCTTGTACACAGCATCCATCCTCTCATAGCCGAAATCATCAACAACCAGTTCCATTCTTTCTGATGCTTGCTCCTGAGACTCTGAACCAGAGACACCAGGCGCTTGAGGTGACTGCGAAGCTTGCCCTGAAGACCCTCTGAACCGCAAGCTATACTCCTTGAACATGCTTTGGAGAAGATCACTCACTGATCCTAGCATTTGCTTAGCCTCAAGACAGTCTTTCCCATACAGTTTCTCAAAACATAGCTTAGCAAAATGCATCTTATTCCTGGGATCAAAGATTGTCGCTAGGATCAACATCTTATTAACACCTTTGATACCATCCCAGTACTTCAAAAACTTCTTCAACATGTCTGATGCTGTCAACTTCAAGTCAGAATCAAAGCTATTAGCTAAACCAGTGAGATTTCTCTCAATGGTAACTATCTCACCATAGCATTTGTATGCATTGACCGTAGAGGAGGCATAGACAATCAGTGTGCTGTTGTAGAAGATGACCAAGAAACGAATCAGCTTCTCAACACCACTCCAGTCGCTAGCAGTAGGTGGTCCACACCTCTTAGCTCTATTATCTACTTCCAAAAAGTAGTCATTGTACAGCCTATCTTCTGCTTCCATCCTATCAAATGCTACCTTAAACTGGAGTGCTCTAGATAGCATAAGAAAAGTAGAGTTCCACCTAGTCTTTATATCAAGAGGCAAGCTACCACGAGTCATCTTACCAGTTGTGACTCTCTGATCAAAAGCATTTAGTCTACTGGTAGAAGACCTAACATACTGAACCGCATTCCTGATAGCTAGCACATTATCGCCTAGATCACTCAAACCCTCCTTAGCAATCAGATTTATAATATGCGCAGCACACCTCATGTGTAAAAATTCCCCATCTAAGACCAAAGCATCAGGAGATATTGAGCAAAAGACCCTATGGAACTTCCCAAGAGCAGAAGTGTTGGCAGTTGCATTATCTACCGTGATACAGAACAATTTCTCGATATCCCAGTCGGCTAAACACTATAAAAGAGTTCTAGCAATGGTCTGACCTTTGTGATCCATCACATACTTGAAGCCAATGATCAGCTTCCACAGCTGCCACGATTCATCAATGAAGTGTGCAGTGATAACCATGTAACTTGCACCTGATATGCAAAACACATGAATTAGAACATATAAGTGTTTGAAATCGCATAAAAGATGAATTGTATTGAAATATTTAATAACCAAAACACATTACCTGTCACTTGAGATACCCAAATATCAGTGGTAAGGGAAACCCTTTGTTTGCTTGCTGTAAGTAAGTTCTTCAATGCAGCTTTCTTCTTACCAAACATCTCGACAATGTTTCTGGTTGCAGTCCTTCTTGAGTGAGGCTTGCAGAGGTTAACCTTGCAATTTAAAAGAAGAAAACAGTAGGGAAATTGATTACTTTAAAACCAAATTACAAAAGCAAAATTATACAATGTTTACCTTATTGTAGAACTGTTTCCAAGCTGTACTTTCAATGAACGACAGTGGCAACTCGCCTATCACCATCAATTCATTACACGCTTCTTTGAAAACCGTCTTCAGAAACTTTAGATGGTTTCAGATTTCCTTCGTTATTAAGATGCTGTTGATTCTTTTGTCTGACTTATCAACGAGGCCTGGTGTTCTTTGCAGATTTGCAGGTGCTGCTTCAGGTTAGAAGTTCCTGACTTCGATGCAAATGAAAAGATCTTGTGGCAATGGTGACAAATGCACTTGTTTTGGGTCTCTTTGGATCTCGTGAAATGGTTCCAGACGGTAGACCTTGGCACAACCAGCTTCTTCATCTTCTTCGCCTGAGATGTTGCATTTGCATCAAGACTTGTCTCTTGGTACTCTTGGTCTCCATGTTGCATTTTGACATCAGTCTCTTGGTTATCGAAACTTGAGGATGCCATATGTAAGAAACAACAATCAATAATTCATATAAGTTGTATGAAAACCGTGGGATAAAACCAATCAAACTAACATACAAGATATAAAAACAAGAGAAGAACTAACATCAGAACATATATCTTGTCAAGAAGAACTAACAGATTGTTTTCAGAACATATATCTTGTCAAGAAGAACTAACAATGGTTTGGTCTTGAAGACGTATTAGACACAATAACAAAATAAAAACACTTCACTTCACCACGAATTGAACTAAAAAATCAGCATACAAATTGAACTAAAAAGCACAAGACTTCACCACCCGATTGATCACCAATAATATTATCTACCCAAAATATAAAATTGAAAAAAAAATATATGAATGGTGAATGATCATCGAGTACTTAGAAGAAAAATAACCATCTCCGATTGATTACTTTCTCACTAAAGAGGTGGATTGGCTTGTCAACTCTAAGGTTTCGCAAAGACATTATATAGGAGCTGGATTAAGGGTTTCAACTTTCAAATTCGAATCGACGTTGGAATCTTGGAAGATATTTGATTTTCGGGTTATGGAAAAGATATAGTGATTTCGGAAAGGATAGTGATTATAGAAGTTGAGATTTCGGGGTTTAGCTGGGTAAATCGAAAATGAAATCTAAAAGGGGGCTAGGGTTTTGTTTCTATCGGGTTATGGATGTAATCGATCGGGTCTCGATTTTTTACCTGAACCGAACTGGCACCCGTTATAACACAAAAAGAGGGTCCATTCGGTATATTAAGAGAAACCGAACCCGAACCATATCTCTTTAATCGGACCGGGTTCGGTTCGGTTGTTCGGTTCTCGGATTTATTGCCCATGCCTAACTCTACCCCCGAAGTCGATTAAAAACATGCAAAGGCTCACCGGAAAGATCGCCGCACTAAACCGTTTCATATCAAGATCAACCGATCGATGCCTCCCATTTTACAGACTCCTTAAAGAAACAAAAAGTTCGAGTGGAACACCGATTGCGACGCCGCTCTCAGCGAGCTTAAAGCCTACATAAGCGAACCTCCTATCCTATCTAAACCGGTTCATGGCGAACTTCTGTACCTATATGTCGTGACTTCCGAACACGCAGTAAGCAGAGTCTTAGTTTGCGAAGAAAACAACGAACAAAAACCAATATACTACGTTAGCAGATCTCTGTTTGATGCCGAAACAAGATATCCCGTGATGGAAAAATTGGCCCTAGCAGTGGTAAACGCCGCGCGTAAACTAAGACCATATTTCCAATCCCATACGATCATGGTGATGACGTCGCAGCCATTACGCACGGTCCTGCATAGCCCAAGCCAATCTGGAAGATTAGCAAAGTGGGCAATCGAGCTCGGAGAGTGTGATATAGAATACAAACCCCGAACGAGCTCGAAAGCACAAGTTTTAGCGGATTTTATCATCGAGCTCGTTCCTAGAGAAACTAACACCGATGACAAGATCCGAAAATGGAAACTCCACGTCGATGGAGCATCATCAAAGCAAGGGTCGGGCGTGGGAATACAACTCGAATCTCCCATGGGAGAGATGATCGAACAATCTTTCCGTTTAGGCTTCAACGCATCAAACAACGAAGCCGAATATGAATCCTTGATCGCCGGATTACGACTCGCCCAAAGCATCGGAGCCCGAAAAATAAGCGTCTTCAGCGACTCACAGCTCGTCACCAGCCAATTGCACAGCGAATACGAGGCTAAGAATGAAAGGATGGAGGCCTACCTAGCAGTACTAAGAGGAATTGCACAGCAGTTCGATGAATTCGAGCTTATGAGAATTCCGAGGGGAGAAAACACCTCTGCGGACGCTCTCGCCGCCTTAGCATCAACATCAAATCCGACTATAAGAAGGGTAATTCCGGTAGAAGGAATAGATCGACCCAATATAGACATCCTTTTAAAAAGGACCCCCAATAACGAAGATGACCTGCTGCTGGTCGCTCCGATCATCACTCCGGTAAATCCAAGGGACACACTCAAGAGCCTGACGAAGAGTCATTCGTAGCTCCACGGAATCGGAAGGTTCCATGTGAGTCCTCTCGAAGAACCCGATCAAGCCACACCAGGACGGCGCCTGATCACCTGATCCCCGAAGAAATACCCGTTCATGAAGTGAATAACGAATCACAAAAAGCTTTTCAGGACGAGCTCGAAAACATACCGGATTGGAGAACTCCGATATACAATTACATCGATACGGAGAACTTCCTCCCGAAAGATGGGAGGCTCGAAAGTTAAAAGCTCGGAGCTCGCGCTATTGCATCATGGAAGGAAAACTCTTCAAAAGAACCTTCAGTGAGCCATATCTATTATGCGCATCGCCAAAAGAAGCCTCCACCATCCTTAAGAAAACTCACGACGGGTCATGCGGGAACCATTTCGGTGGACAATCCTTGGGATAAAAATAAAAAAGCACGGCTATTTCTGGCCAACTATCATTACCGACAGCGAGCAGTTCGCAGTAAGATGTGACAGATGCCAACGACACGCGCCAATGTTGCATCAACCGACACAAAAATTATCAACCATATACTCGTCATACCCATTCATGAAGTGGTCCATTCGTTTCATCGGGGCCAGCACAGCTTCGATTCTTACTAGTAATGAACGATTTCTTTACCAAATGGACCGAAGCTGAAGCCTACCAAAATATCACTGAAACCACGGTGACGAGCTTCATTTGGAAAAATATTGTCTGTCGACACGGTCTCCCATACAAAATAATCACCGATAACGGCCCTCAATTCATCTCGAAGGTTATCAAAGACTTTTGCGACAAGTGGAAGATCAAGTTAAAGTTTGGAAGCCCACGATACCCAAAGTGCAATGGGCATGCCGAAGCCGCAAACAAAACAATAGTAAACAACTTAAAGAAGAGAATCGACCTCAAAAAGTCTAAGTGGAGCGAGGAGCTGAACGGAGTACTCTGGGCATGCTGAACAACACCCCTCACGGCAACCCATGAAACACCGTTCTCCCTATCATACGGAATCGAAGCAGTAATATGTCCCGATAACATCGAGATAAACGAAGCAATGCTGCTCGAACATCTTGACATGATCGAAGAACGTCGAGAGCGAGCTGCGGTGCGCATCCAGAATTACCAGCAAGCTGCTGCTCGTTACTACGACTCAAATATAAGAGGCCGCAGCTTCTCAATTGGCGACCTGGTACTATGGAAAGTATTCGATGGAACAAAAGAAAAAGGCGCAGGAAAATTGGAAACGAGATGGGAAGGCCCATATAAAATAACAAAAGAAGTTCGCAACGGCGTCTACGAACTAGAATTGAGGCCGTGGAACGCTTACAACCTCAAAAGATATTATAATTAACTTCGACGTCCCACCTCCGATCCAACATCGAACTGGGGGCCACTAACGACATAAAACAAAAACGCTTCTCAAAACTACAAATCGGCTTGATCCCACGAATAAGGTTACATAGGCAGCTCAACATCGAGCGCAGCCCAAACAATCAAATAAACCTCTAAACAAACATTGTTCATCACGTGAACTCCAACAAAGTAGATTCCTGATTAGTCTCTACTTCATCAAAAATATCTAAAAAAGATACTAAACGCATGCTCAAACAAAAAAATACACAAACCCAGATTAAAGGTATCATCCATTGATCCGTTGAAAGCATATATAAATGTTCTTCAACAAACACACAACACACAAATAACAAAAACAAAGCAAACAACAAAGTCTTTTAAACAAATAAAACATAGAACGTCAGTTCAATCGACGTCATTCAACCTCCTAGGTTGACCGAATCATCACAAACCTGAGGAAGGTCGAGACCCCTAAGAGAGTCATCTGACACCACCGTCGGACCATAATCAATCTCCCTCGACATCTCTACGTCCTTAAGACGATCCAGATATTTCTCAAGCTTGAATCCGCCTTCATATACTCGGTCAAAGATTAGATCTTCGCACGGATCTCCTGCAAGCGTATCTCCGCAGCGCTTTCCGCTTTCCTCCTTCGGATAGTCCCCCTCGCTGTATCAAGAGCAGCATCGTAACCTTTGGCTACCAACCGACAAGCAGCTCGCCTCTCCCTCCGAGCCGCTTTTTCTTGCAAATCGGCCTCTCTTTTGAACTTCGCCTTCAGAGATTCAAGGTCCCCCACTATCGCGACCTTCTCCCCCTCAAGCGCGACCTTCTCTGCCTCCTTAGCCGTCAATAACGCCTTCAAGTCTACGACCTGCTTCGCCCGCTGCTGTTCGCTCGCCTGTGACGCACTTAACTTTGACCGCAACTGTTGGATCAAAGTATGCTGGCCATCGAGCTCTTCCTGAGTAGGGAAATTCGCTAACCGCTCCACCATCAAAGCAGCATACTCGTTGCAAGCCTCCATAGCCTAAAAGATAAAAGGGGGGGGGGGTTATGGCTACGATTTCAATATCTAAAACATTTCACACGATTTACCTTGGCATTTGCAACCGCCATCCGAACGTAGGCGTCACGACCTCGCATCTGCTCCAAGGAAGGAAGCTCGCATGAAGGACTCCTTAGTTTTTGCCAAATGGCGGCGAGCTGTTCAGGATTCTCCAGAATCGGAGCATCAATCTCGTACGAGAATGTCGGCGGAGAACCACTTCGACAATTTGTCGGAAAGTTGATCGGCTTAGAAGCACCCTCTCCGGGATCTTGCTTTTGAGGTTCCGAGCTTGATACACTAAGATCTCTAGATATTTCCTCCTCCAAAATCAGACGACGTCGCTGTAACCTTGGGAGCTATTTCCTCGACATCCACCTCGCCTGGTACTCGGGACTCCAGTTGATCACCACGGGCCGGGTGAACTACTGAAAGCGGCGTAGCCACGACAACCGGAGACTGAACCTGGGAGCTCGATCAATGTACCCGTTTTTCCGGAGTCCTCCGAGATCGTTTCAAAGGTACGGAGTCAGAATTAGCATCTGAAGGCTCCTCATGAGGCTCTTTGTTTTTGACCACTGAAAGTCAAGCCACAACAACAAATTTAAAGTATCGAATTATATGGAATACAAGGAAATGACTCACCTTTATCTTTCTGGTCTCTTCGAGGACGAATTGGTTCCGCGAGCGGGACGGGGACGACGCGATGCACGCCAGGGGACGAAGCATAAGCAGCTCGAATCCTCTCTGGAGTAAAGCTGTCCCAGTTGCATTCACCTCGGCGAAGCGCCGCGATCAAACCACGCAGCTCAGGAGTCATTTTTGAGGTCCCAAACAACTCTGAAGAAATATCGAGATCAAGATCCGACAAATAATCGCGCTAACTTCTAAAGGAAAAGAGAATAAGGAAACTGCTTACCAACATTTTCGTTCCACTTCATCGGAATCCGAGAAAAGTCAAAATCCCCAACCGTCACTGGATCGACCTTGAAGACAAAAAACTTGTCCGTCCAATTAACGTCTTTGCTGGGAATATCTCTAATAATTGAGCGACATGCGCGCGGAGAAAGAAGAATCGCTCCAGTAACGCCGCTACTTCGCTTGAGAGTATAAGGTTGCTTCAACTCAGCCAAACCAAACTCCAGCCATTCCTCTCTGGTCCGAACAAACATCGTCAAGACATAACGCCAGAAGGTCGGAGTAATCTGGGTAAACGCCAATCCCAGCTCCGCTAGAATCTCAAGTAGGAACGAAGGAATGGGAAATGACATAAGGCCATCACGAAAAAAACACATGAAGGCTCCACAGAATCCCGGTCTCACATTCCCCGGAGTATCCCCGTTCGGATAATTGATGACAGCTTCATACGAAACTCCCCAAAGTCCTGGATGGCCTCGTAGTCAGGTCCGGTAAGCGGGCCCGATTTGTTTAGAGACGCTATGAGATATGAACAAATGGAAGAAGTTTGCAGAAGAAAGAAAGTCGAAGCAGAAGAAGAAGATGAATCCATTATAAAAAAATCTATCAAATAAATAAAGAAAAAATGACAGTTCCCAAGGCAATCCCCGCAAACAATGAGAGCCGCACGATCTGGGAAGAGTGGCCGACATGTCAAATCAAACGAGCGCGCGTGGCCACTTCGCTCCGACATTCGCGACTAAGGGAAAAGTGCTCGCCCTTCGGTTTCTTAAAAGTAAACCAACTGGGCTGGGGGACAAATGTTGGATCAAATTTCGGTCCTCTAAAATATTGGGCCTGTTTCGGATTATGGGCCATAAACAAGAAGCCCACAAAGGAGCATCAATCTGTTTATAGGGAAATAATCAAGAAGACGCGCAGCTCGAGGTAGAGATTCTATGGTCAAAACGGATGGGCCGAAATTATAAGGCCCACAGCGACGTCAACAAAGTGGAAAAGGAGGTCGCCGAAGTCGAGAAGGTCGCGGAAGCAGTTACAAGAGTAGCAGAGTCGAGCTTATAAAAAGGAGAGGAGATCAATGCTAAAGACACATCGAAAACCTTAGAGAGAGAGAGAGCACACCACACATTTTCACTTTTCTCACTTCGTTTTAGATCTCATTGTTGATCGACCTCTTTGTTATAATCGATCTCTTTGTTATTCCTTGTATTCGACCTCTTGATCAATAAAAGTCCATTTTTGCCAACTGAATTTCGATTACATCGTTGTGTTCTAAGGATATCGTTGCCTGCATCTTTTGTCACTTTCCTAGTTTACTTACAAACACTACAAAATACTGAGTGTAGATTTTAGGTTCTACATGGTTCGACCTCAATCTTCAACGAAAAGCCAAAACAAACATGATCAAAACCAAGGAGGCAGAAGGAGACTGAATTTCAAGCCAACCCACCAAAAAGACGAACTCTTACGTCATCATCCAGCCACTCTCGGTATGAGCGGCTTTTGCTTTTTGGAAGGGTGGAGATTGCAAATTGGGAATCGATGGATGAAGGTTGTGAGGCAGACATCATTAAGAGAGTTGTTCTCCAGAACACTCAAAAATAAACAACGATTCTATCATCCAGAACTCAAGATGATGGCTCTGATACCAATATAGGATATTCTGTTCATAAACCGATCTCGTCGTGTTGACAAAGTCGTATTGGCGGACGAGCTCGGTGATTTACAGGTAAAGGAAGTGATTTGGGCACTACTACGGCCTTTTCGATCAAGCTCAACCAGTGTTAAGAAATCACCTCCCCCGAATGTCGTGTTGACAGAGTCGTATTGACATAAACCGATCAAGAAGAATCACAGCTAATAATTGGATCGCATCTTGAGTATGGAAGATCGAAATCAGAGCTTATCAAAGATGAGATAATGTCTGAAAAACTTGAGAACTTTAGAGAAACATTAGAGAGAGGTTTTTTTAATGAAATTATTTGATGATATTTCACAAGGGGGTACACAGATATTTATAGATGAGGATAAGGCGCTGACATAAGCGCTTACCTCATTGCTTGCATCATGCTTACATAGCGATTACATCATCGCTTGCATCATGCTTACATAGCGATTACATCATCGCTTTATTTATTTGAAGCACACATATTTTACATAATTATACATTTATAACTGATGGCTTGTTTAATGTCGATCTCGAACTTGATGATATGCTTATCGCAGCATCCGTAGTATTCCCCTTCATATTCTTCAATTATGTTTGAGGAATCGTCGTTGATTCCGATGTTGAACTATTTTCCTATTTCGTCGATATTCATTTCATCATCTGGGAGTTGCGCGTCTTGAAAGTACTCTGGAAGACATTCTTGGGGTTGCTCGTTTTCTTGCGTTTCTATGGGTCTTTTCTTCTGGAGCTATAAATTGGCTGGCGGAGAAGCAGGTTTTTCCGTATAGAATTGGAGGTCTTCATCGAGGTTCATTTGGTAATCTATTGGGTAATAGATCCAGTTTGGGGTAAAAGGAATAGGGAACATTTGTCTTGCATTGTTGAGACGGAATGCATGGGTTTGGAAGTCTTCGTAGGCTTTGGTGTCGTTGAGGTTAAAATAAGGTCTAACTCCTCTCTGATAGTCGTTGTGGTGGATGAGAGTAGGTAGGACATGGATTTTTCCTATTTTGCTGTTGACTTGGACATGACGGTGAAAGAAATATATGGTGTGAGGGTTGAAAAAGGGGTTGAGACTTCTTCGGCTTCTTAATTTTTTGAACGGTAAACCAGTCGCTTTTGCTGATTTTCTCAATTTACCGTTCCAAACAGATAACGGCGCGAACCATGTTAAGAAAGTGGAGATGCATTCGTTGTCTCCTCAAAAAGGGTCGTAGAAATGGGGATTGATGTATTGATACAGCCATTGAATATCAAAAGTGATACCGATGGTGTAGGTTGAGCAAAGGTACCAGAGGAAACAAATGACTTCTTCTGGCATATAGGTGTTTTCGATTCTGTAGAGATGTGCAAACGGGAAATCAGGATGAATTCCCATTGGACTGATAAAGTGATTGCCAGGTCCATACTTCAACATAATGATTGATTGGTAGTGGAAGATCTTGTAGCTGAGACGTTCATGTAGAGTGTTCTTGTTGATGAGTTCATGGGCCTCTTCAGGCATGTTGGCTGAGAAGTTATAGTAACTTTTTGTAGAAGAGCTCTCCATTATGTGTATTTCTTTCGGAGGATTTCTACTGAACATATCAGCTAGGGTGTTCTTCGAGCCCTTAAAATAGTCGGATTCGAAATCATACTTCGAAAACCATTCGCTTCATCTCAATAAGTATTGATGTGGGACCATTTTCTGCTTGAACTGTAACATCTTTAGAAAAGATGACATATCCATTTCGATTCAATATTTATGTCCAATCAGATAGAACTCGAACTTCTCGATAGCCTTCTTGACCGCCAATATCTCTTTGAACGTGGAGTGATAATGCATTTCGGAATCTTTAAAGCGTCTGCTTCTGTATCCACAGATTTGACGTTTCTCATTTATTTCTTCAAATAAAATAGCTCCCCATATTTATCGCTTGCATCAGTCTGCAAAATGCGCGTTCATGTGGAAGGAATTTTTAAAGGCGGTAGCCTCTGCACCTCTATTTTTAGGTTTTTGAGTACCTCGGTTTGTCCATTGTGGTGGATTCTTATCGTTTGAATAGTTTTTTGTCGGGAAATTCGAGAAGCGTCGTTGCTAAATGGCCTTGTGGTGTAAAATTGCCATCTTTTATCTGCATTCCAAAGAATTCAATGTTGGGCTGGGCTATAACCATTTTGTGGGCCGAGACCATAATTCCATATTGTAAGACGATACTTTGAAAATGCTGAAGAAGCTGTACATGCTCTTTTTCATTTGTTGAGAACAACATGATGTCGTCAATGTATAACAAAGCTGATTTGAGAAGATGCTTAAATATGCGTAGCATTGCCTCCTGAAACAACGATGGTGCCATCTTCAGACCAAAAGGTAGGACATTCCATTGAAAGTGCCGATTTGGTAAACAGAATGCGGTCTTTTTTTTTCTTCTGGTTGAACTCCAAGTTGCCAAAATCCAGACTTAAGGTCAAACTTTGAGAATATCGTTGCTCCTTGAAGGTGTGGGAGAATCGTTTTTTTGTTTGGTAGGGGAAACTTGAAGTCTTGGAGGAATTGGTTCAGTGGCTTGTAGTCAATTACTAGCCTGAGTTTTCAAGTGAGTTTTCCTCTTGCTTTCTCTGTACGGTTTTTGACGTAGAATGCTTTCCATGCCCACGGAAAAGTTGTGTTTGAGACTACTCCTTGCTCGACCAATTGAACGCATTCGTCATTTGTTTGCTTTAGAAGATTCGGTGGCATTCCTGCGTGACTTGCTTTCGTTGGTGTGGTGAGAACGTTTTCTTTGAACGGTAGCGAAACAAAGAACTGGGAGTTAAGCCACAACGGACTGTTGCATTTCTGAAGGAAATCTATATGAGACTCTGCACATGAAGATTTTTTCATTTCTTCTTTGATTTTTGCAAACTCTTGAGAGACCAATTCTTCAACTGCGAAAATTCGTGGTACTGTTGTGAAGGATTTGTAGAAATTCTTCCACCGTACGCCCCCTGGTTCGATCAAGATGTTAAATGATTTTTTGAGAGCGTAATACGAGTCCCATCCCAATATTACGTCTTTGTCTGGTGCTGTTGATCCAAGGACTTTAGTCGTGATTCGTCATCCTGGGAAGAGCTCAATCATAAATGTCTTTGATTTAGCTTAATGGTTAATGATCCGGAATTCGCCACACGGGATTCTTGTTGATGAGGTAAGCACATAGAAGACGGGAGAATCTTCGGATTTATTATCTTTGTGTGGGCTCCAATGTCTATTAATGCGATGGCATGGACTGGATCTTCTTTTCGAGCCGGATCGAAAATTATCACAGGAAGATGCAGAGGTTGTATTTCTTGTTGTTTTGGAATTTTTGTGATTTTGAAAAAACAGTCTTCACTTTCATCTGAAGACGATTCAGAAGAGTCGTCAGAGTCTGAGTATCCACAAAAGGCTTCGTTGTCATCACTATCGTAAGATAGAACTGATTCCAAGTCGTGGTTGTCGAGATCAATATCTGGTGCGATATTTGATATCGAGCCGATCAAGTATTGCTTCTTTTTGTTCGACTTGTTAGGAAAATTCTTTGCATAGTGTCCTTCTTTTCGACATAGAAAACATCTTGTTGACTTCTTGAAGCTTTTTTCTTTCGGAAAAACCTTGTACGTATAAAATTAGGAGAATGTTTGGAGAAAAGCTTTTTCAACTTCTTGCGCTTTCCATAAGAATTGCAAGAACATGATTTCTTGGGTTTCGAGCATATGATCGATAGATCTGGCCTGGCACATATTTTTGATAGCTGTTTTGAACAATCCATAAATTCAATCCAGAACTCCTTTTGCTTGCAAAGTTTGTCGAGCGTTCCGAAGACATGCAGCTGGATCTAACAAATGGAGATTTCTTCGATTGTTTGTCCTTGATCTCTGATATACAACTTAGTTTGCTGAGTGCTGACTAAGATAATCATCAATAGATGAGAGATAGACGTGCTTCAGGCTTGGGTTGTTGAGTCCGGTTATCGCATAATATCTCCGTGTTTGTCTTTCAAAATGTTTTGTGAGAACTTTTTTTTGCAGAGAACCACATTTTGCTGAGAAGAATTCTTCTTGGATTTGCTCCTTTTTTATGTGTCGGAGTGCCAATGAATTCTCTGTGAATTTCACCTAGAAGCAATGGAATTGTCGTCTGATAGACTTGTTGTTGTCTGTATTCTCCGAGGGAGTTCCACCATTCTTTAAGCGCGCCGGGTAGTCTTGCCGTGAATTGTTGAATTACCAAATGTAGAGGAGACGTAATGGCTTACGAGTTCATCCATGCATGAAATTTATCTAAACGGTCATTCCATTTGTCAAAGGGAATGTCGTCGAACGTAAACACCATGACTTTCGAAGAAAAATGTTTATTGCGATTTTCTTCTTTTGAAGCTTCATAATTCATATCTTCATCACTTGAATATACTTCGTTAATATTTGGCTCTTATTTAGGAGTACTTGATCCTTCTCCAATCATGAACTGCTTTGGGAGTGATTCTTCATCTGAGTCGATAAGTGTTTGATATATTTATAATTGGCTGTGGCTGAATCTCCTGAGAATCTTGCTGATGCTCTGGTATTTCAGTGGATTTGCCAAGACTATCGAGTAAGCTGGTCATCGAAAATTTAATGATTCCTGTTGGGGTCAAAAACGGTCACAACGAAATTAACGTTCAAAAATATTCATCGAAAAAGATAATTCCCGTAAAAATTACTTAAACTAATTTTTACGATAAAATTCTTGAATAGATTTGTCCGCAGCGTCGAAACAAGCTCCAATGGTTCGTGTTGACGACGAAGTTAGTATCAAAACATTCGATAAAAATATACGTCTTAAGAATTTCTACGTTTTCAAGGAAAACTTATACGAAAAACTTGCGGGAAAATCTTGTTTTAAAAACAACGATTTCTTAAATCAACGATTTAAGAAAATCAACGATTTTTTAAATCAACGATTTCTTAAATCGACAATTTCTTAATATCAACGATTTCTTAAATCTACGATTTCTTAAATCTACGATTTCTTAAAAATCGTCTCCTTGCAAAAGGTTCCGCGACTAAACAAAGTTTTCGTTAATACACGATCATCGGAGATAACAAAAGATCGTTGAACCACGAGGATGCGGCTTGGCAATCGCGGAACAACCAAGGGGTCATACGAAGCTCGGTCGCTATAGCGACTGAGCTCGGAAACAAGCTGGGTCGCTATAGCGACCAAGCTCCATACGAAGCTCGGTCGCTATAGCGACGGAGCTAGAGAACAAGCTCGGTCGCTATAGCGAACGAGCTCACCAGACCCGTCTCGGCGAGAGCTTCGATTTGATATCCTCATCGTTTTCTGGGTCCTCACGGTTTGAGAGAACGGCCTCTTTGAAGTTCCAAGGCAGATTCCTTAAAATCTTGTTTTAAGACAACGATTCTTTAAAACGACGATTTCCTAATCAACGATTTCTTAAAAAAACGACGATTTCTTAATCAACGACTTAAAAAATCAACGATTTCTTAATCAACGACTTGAGAAATCAACGATTTAAGAAAGTAACGATTTCTTAAAGTCAAATGGAACTTTGTTATCAAAGGACCAAACCTCCGCAAACAAGCATCCTGAGAGAATCGTAGCTTTGCGATAGGTTCAAACACTTGGATAACGGACCTCAGACCACGGCATAAACCCGATCGCGATTGCTATAGCGAACGGATCACGAAACCACGCTCGGTTGCTATAGCAACCGAGCTACGATTACAGCTCGGTCGCTATAGCGATCGAGCTCCGAACAGAGCTCGGTCGCTATAGCGACCGAGTCAAGAGCAAGGCTCGGTCGCTATAGCGATAGAGCGTTCGTACATCGATCATTCTCCAAAACGTCTGAAGTCTTCCGAAACGACGATACGACGTAAAGTTATGCATTCTCGACTATCCGTATAGCCGTTTTCCGCAACTCACGACTATCCATTTCTTGATCTCTCGATAAAATGGAATCGTCCGTTTGGTTTACGACAAAACCGCAGAAACTTAACCATATCGGAGAAATCGTAAAAACGTCTCAAATCAAAAATACGGTCCAAAGGGGTCCTAAACTTGATTCGAGGCCCACTTACGATTTCTTAAAACCCATAAACCTTATGACGGTTTATGCTTGGAGGATAAGCATCAGTCTCCGCGCAAAAAATGGAAACTTTCCGCAGATAATGATGAAGATCGGAAAAAATGGAATATTTCCATTTTTTCGACTATGACGGCTTAAGGGCAAAAGGGGGAAGCGTAAACCGACCTTGGAGGGAGTATATAAGGAGTTCAAGGCGAGAGGCATAGAGGCATCACTTTTCCAGAGCAACTTAGCACTTAGAGCAATTTAGGCAACTTTCCGTTTTTCTTTTCGAGCTGCGACTCAATTAGGTTTAGCCACCTTCGGGTATTAGAACTAGGATCTCGCCGACAGCTCTCGTAGCCAAAGCACGTTACCTTGTTGTTGTCAAGCTCATTCGCAGATTCGGAATAAAATCCTTCTTGATCTTTTTTACGATTGTTATTTTATTTTTCCGTTATTGTCGTGTTTTGATTGCTTGACGTGTGGTTTCTCAGAAATCCGAGACCTCTGGGAAATTAGGGTTTTCCTACTTTCCTAAAATATACTAAATATTGACGGTGTGAATTTCAGTTCCCACAGTTTGGCGCTAGAAGGAGGGGTCACGGATTATTCTTACTCATAGCCACAAAACGCTTGATCAGAAAGACGTACCCAAATATAAAAGACAAACTCGAAGCACTGACTGCCCCTACGGCCAACGCTTACGCAAACGCCGTAGTATTCAACAAAAACGAAAATTTAGTCGTGACCTTCCGTCACAGGAAGAGAACTAAATCGAGCTCGTGATTTTTTCCCTCTAAACACAAAGGGCAACAATAAAAAAATTTCTAACCCCGTGAAATTCTTCTTATTACCGAGTTGGAGAAATCTCAGCGCATAAGGATTCGACCAAGACGATTTCTCCAAAAACGTTTCGGAAAAGTAAAACTCGCTCCCCCAAACTGCGGAAAAACCCTAGGTTACTCGCAGAAAGTTAAACTCTAAGACAAGCTCGGTCGCTATAGCGACCGAACACCAAGATAAGCTCGGTGGCTATAGCGACCCAGACCCAAGAGGATTTCTCCTCTGCGTTCTCCTTTGAATCCTCTTCGAAACACCGTTCGTTTTGTCTCAATCGGACTTTCGGTTGAACTCGTCTTGGCTCCCTTCCACTCGCTATAGCGACCAAGACACATCCTCACTCGCTATAGCAACCTGTCAGGCCTCAAAGGAGTCTTCCTTTGTGTTCTCCTTTGATTCCTCTTCGAAACACCGTTCGTTTCGTCTCAATCGGAGTTTCCGTTGAGATTTTACGACGAAAACAAGTTGGACTCGTCTTGGCTCCCTTCCACTCTCTATAGCGACCGAGACACATCATCACTCGCTATAGCGACCTGCCAGACCTCAAAGAAGTCTTCCTTTGTGTTCTCCTTTGATTCTTCTTCGAAACGCCGTTCGTTTCGTCTCAATCGGAGTTTCCGTTGAGATTTTACGACGAAAACAAGTTGGACTCGTCTTAGCTCCCTTCCACTCGCTATAGCGACCGAGACACATCCTCACTCGCTATAGCCACCTGTCAGGCCTCAAAGGAGTCTTCCTTTGTGTTCTCCTTTGATTCGTCTTCGAAATGCCGTTCGTTTCGCCTCAATCGGAGTTTCCGTTGAGATTTTACGACGAAAACAAGTGGGACTCGTCTCAGCTTGCTGTCACTCGTGACACCGGGCGGCCAGACCGACGTCACGGTCCTGGGCGCCGGGCTGCGGGTCGATCAGCGAGTGCGGCCGATTCCTCGTGAAACCATCCCGACACTAGTCCAATAACGTACTTTGCATCCTCGCTCGAAGCCACGTAGTGCAAATTCTTAAAATCGTGAATCTAAAAACCTTCGATCAGAACGATCGGGAAAGTTACTGAAAAACTCGGAAAGTCCGGCTAACAAATGGATTGCAATTCATCGTATAAAATGATTACGGTTACTCTAAAACACCAATCATCTTAACTATACGAGGAATTGGGATTCATTCGGAAGACCGATACCATTACCTTACTTCTTCCAAACAACTCTTCCGAGCAACTCCCGTTGTGAATGTGGTTTGTCTCGACTCTGTCCCGACCAGCTCGCCATTCTTCTCAACCAGTTTCAAAAAAATGGAGTGATTTCTATAAAATCACTCGAAACTTAAAACGATTAACGAAGACTAAACAAAGCCAAAGCGAGAGATCATATCCCTCACTGCTAAGACGTTTCCTGACACCTAAGATTTCGCTCGTTGCAGACTCTCGACTTTTGTCTACTAATCTTACTTTCGAAAAACTACTCAAAACTCCTTCGGATCAATCCCACGGAAACAAGAAAGTTTATAATTAAGATTAGTCACCAAAATTACACCTCACCGCAGCTAGGGATTCCGATATTAAAATTCGATAACTTTTACGAAACACCTTTCGTTAAAAAAAAAACTTGACAAATATTTCACGAGAAAGATTTTGTAAAATTAAACTCGACAACAATTTTACGAAACGACTTCCGTAAAATTAACTCGGCAGCAGTTGTGAAATAACTCTCGAAAAATAAAAGCTCGACAGCGCTTTAGGAAACAGCTTTCGTAAGATCAAGCTCGGCCATATTTTACGAAACATCATTCATAAAGCCAAACAATATCGTATCTGGAACATAACCAGTTCGCTCGCAGCCTGACGAAATGAGAGCCTCACTCGAGTGACGCCTTGTCCATTGACCCGTCTTTCCAAACTCCCCTCTTTGTTTGCTTCTCCTCCCTTTGGTTCACGATTTCGTACAAAGTGATTTTACCTGATTCCGCCACGTTAAGTCGAAACCAATTCATATGAAATTCGGTAACTTACTTTTTGAAATCCTTCGACGCTGAATCGAAAGTGGCCATTCCTAAACGCATAAAAAACTTTCGATAAAGTCAGAAGAAAAGAGGAGAAGGGCAATCTCGAATCATCAATGGGACTAAGGTACGTCTGACTAAAAATTCCGTCAAGGTTTTAATATTTGGTAGGAAAGGAACGAAAACATCTTGAAAACTGCCGTAGAATTTAGGGAACTTACAACCTAGGTGGATAGTCTAGCAAGCTAAGTCTTAGGCAAATTTTCCAGTCTTGTTCCATTGTTCCTTGACATTCCAGGCAGAACATGCAAATCGACCTAGTCTCTCGAAAAACCGAGAAACGATCGCCACGCATTCTAAGGCACACTCGTCCTGCTTCCAAAAGAAAGAAAAACCTTCGAAAGAACGGTTAACCCGTTTTCTTTTGTAAAATAAAACAACGAATATCAGTCGTAGATAATTTTGCTCCTGATTCCTGCTTTTACTACCCTCGGCTACGCGAAGCAGGAAATGACCCTGCAACCAAGTCCGCACATATTCTACGACGATCCTTTACCAACAACTACCCTGGCTATACGGCTGCACCTAGCCTCCATGCCAATCCAAAACTACTGAGCGACCACCGCTCCAACCGCTTAACGGCTAATGGCTAAACAACAATCCACGATTTGTCGTAAAACGCTAAGTGACTATTATGCAAGCAGTTTGTCGTATAACCCAGAATCGGAAATCATACGATGAATTCTTCGTAACGAAACTCAGTCCTAACAACCATATGGTTAACGAAAGATTTAAATTTATCATCAATCGATTAAGTTCTATACGCTCTATAAAACGCAGTATAAAAAGAAACACTCGTAACAAAGCTCCTAGAGCTATACGAGTCATTCTTCAAAATTCAAAAAGAAGTTCCAGATGGCCAACACTTCACGAAACACAGTGAAGTTAGACGCTTCTCCCTGGTAAATTTACACGACCCTTCGGTCCAAAATCCTCAAAACAATTCGCCAACTACTAAACGGCTATGACAACGGATCTAGTATCCACAAAATGATTATCATATCCAGACACATGTCTCACATCGCTTACACCTAAAAACGCTTGCTAAAAACTAGCATACAGACAAAGCGACAAAATCAAAATCCAAAATGACTACTCGGATTCTACTATTTACACTTGACGAAAGTATAAATCAAATCATAAGCCAAAGCCCATAATCCTCTTATGGCGTAAAGAAAAATAAAGTCGCAGCACTGTGAGACGTCGCTTTGTGCTCGAATAAACATTTCGTTTGAGTGCTTCGTAAAGGAAGTAGCTCCGACTCGTACCCAGACAAATCATAATAAGCTGATAACACTTCGCGGATTTTAAAACGGTACGAGTCAGGCTAAAATCGCAAACAGGCAAAACGAAAGCCGATTTGTCATTGCAAAGCCTCAGTCTGACAGTAAACCTAGGTCTTGCCCTAAACCCAGCCTTGCTGGTACTTAACATCTCAGAGACATAGTATCAACACCCGATACGAGATCCCAAAACTTGTCTCTTCACTTAAGTCTATCCGTTTCACGAACCTTCGCGTAAATCAGTAAACCGCGAAAAATCTCGCTTTGTACAATCGATGGATACGGTGATCATCGGAGAGGCAGGAATGAGACGACAACTCACTCCCTGTCCCTCTAACTTCGATAAACGGAAGTTCTCTCGATTTATAAAAACCACGATTTTATAGATTTGAGCAAAATATTTTTTACAGGCCAAACTTGGCCAAAATAAACAGCCTCCGAGGCTACTCTTGCGGCCGACAAATGTCCAATACGAAATACCATCGACAGCAACATGCTCGAAATAACTAGACGATAAAGTCTTACTGGAAAACATGTCATAAGAATCTTAACTCCAAGACGAACTATGAATGGCTTGATCCCTTTTGACAAAGGGTACGTAGGCAGCTTTCATCAAGGGCAGCCCCAATCTTATAAGATTCCACTCTTCTTAGAATGAACGTACAACTTTGGGCGGACATTTTCAACCGTTAATTTCGCCTAACTTGCCTAACTTGTCTTATCGCACGCTAGAACCTCACATCTACGATCCATGGTTCTAACGGGCTGGGGGGCTAACTGTTGGGGTCAAAAACAGTCACAACAAAATTAACGTTCGAAAATATTCCTCGAAAAAGATAATTCCCGTAAAAATTACTTAAACTAATTTTTACGATAAAATTCTTGAATAGATTTGTCCGCAGCGTCGAAACAAGCTCCAATGGTTCGTGTTGACGACAAAGTTAGTATCAAAACATTCGATAAAAATATACGTCTTAAGAATTTCTACGTTTTCAAGGAAAACTTATACGAAAAACTTGCGGGAAAATCTTGTTTTAAAAACAATGATTTCTTAAATAAACGATTTAAGAAAATCAACGATTTCTTAAATCAACAATTTCTTAAAATCAACGATTTCTTAAATCTACGATTTTTTAAATCTGCGATTTTTAAAAAATCGTCTCCTTGCAAAAGGTTCCGCGACTAAACAAAGTTCTCGTTAAAACACGATCATCGGAGATAACAAAAGATCGTTGAACCACGAGGATGCGGCTTGGCAATCGCGGAACAACCAAGGGGTCATACGAAGCTCGGTCGCTATAGCGACCGAGCTAGAGAACGAGCTCGGTCGCCACCAGACCCGTCTTAGCGAGGGCTTCGATTTGATATCTTGATCGTTTTCTGGGTCCTCACGGTTTGAGAGAACGGCCTCTTTGAAGTTCCAAGGCAGATTCCTTAAAATCTTGTTTTAAGACAACGATTCTTTAAAACGACGATTTCCTAATCAACGATTTCTTAGAAAACGACGATTTCTTAATCAATGACTTGAGAAATCAACGATTTAAGAAAGTAACGATTTCTTAAAGTCAAACAGATTTGTTATCAAAGGACCAAACCTCCGCAAACAAGCATCCTAAGAGAATCGTAGCTTTGCGATAGGTTCAAACACTTGGATAACGGACCTCAGACCACGGCATAAACCCGATCGCGATGGCAATCGGGTAACGAACGATAGCTCGGTTGCTATAGTGAACGGATCACGAAACCATGCTCAGTTGAAGAATTGGTCTTTCAAAAGTTTGCAAAAACAAAGAAGAAATGACAAAATTTTTATGTGCAGAGTCTCATACAGATTTCCTTCAGAAATGCAACAGTCCGTTGTGGCTCAACTCCCAGTTCTTTGTTTCGCTACCGTTAAAAGAAAACGTTCTCACCACACCAACGAAAGCAAGTCACGCAGGATGCCACCGATTCTTCTAAAGCAAGCAAATGACGAATGCATTCAATTGGTCGAGCAAGGAGTGGTCTCAAACACAACTTCTCCATGGGCATGCAAAGCATTCTACGTCAACGACCGTGCAGAGCAAGCAAGAGGAAAACTCAGGTTAGTAATTGACTACAAGCCACTGAACCAATTCCTCCAAGACTTCAAGTTTCCCCGACCAAACAAAAAAGCGCTTCTCCAACACCTTCAAGGAGCAACGATATTCTCGAAGTTTGACCTTAAGTCTGGATTTTGGCAACTTGGAGTTCAACCAGAAGAAAGATACAAGACCGCATCTTGTTTACCAAATCGGCACCTTCAACGGAATCTCCTACCTTTTGGCCTGAAGACGGAACCATCATTGTTTCAGGAGGCAATGCTACGCATATTTAAGCCTCTTCTCGAATCAGCTTTGATTTACATTGACGACATCATGTTGTTCTCAACAAATTAAAAAGAGCATGTACGGCTTCTTCAGCATTTCCAAAGTATCGTCTTACAATATGGAATTATGCTATCGGCCCTTTATCATCCAGAACTCAAGATATTGATGTAAAGACTTCATCGGAGGATAGAAACCTGGGTAGTGGTGCTATTGTCTTCTGGGTTTGGTAGCCTGAAAGAGATATTGGAGAGTAGGATCCTTGGTACATCGGTTGTTTCTGATGATGTACTCCATAAAGGGTTAAAGTAAGAATCCTTCTGTCGTTGATTGTAAATCATACTTTCTAAGCTTCTTTGGAGATCTTTTAGTTGACTTTTGAGGCTAGCCGTTTCTATTTTTTTGAGTCGTGTCAACCATCATGTGTTTTGCTAACGTCATCATTTCTTGATGAAGACTGTTGAGCCGACCATGTATCTCTGTTATTGAGTTTTGAAGGCTTTATTGTCTTTTATTAATTCCTTCAGTCATCTGATCAACCTTTTGATTTAACGCTGATAACATATGATTTTGAGTAAGGGAATTTTCCGTTTGCCAATTCAAGACTTACTCTGCTTGGCTAAGTTGAACTGGTCCAGAAGAGCGTACTGCTGTAGAAAGAATCTTCGGGGTGTGAGCGATGTCGTATTTGATGAAATCTTCGGGTGGAGGGAAGTTGTTCAGACTAATCATCAATACTTCGTGTGATGGTTCTTTCTTCACGTCGAGGTATTCGACTATAATGTCGTATTTTTCATTGCCTAACGGACCAACAGAAGGATCTCCGTCGAGATACCTCTTGTAGAGAGGGTCTTTTTTCTTTCTTCTTCGTATTCATTTTTCATCATCGGATTCGTAGCTCCAAAAAGCGTATGAACATGCAGTGCAATTGCAGACGTCAAAGCGGCAATGTCCATCGTCATCTATGAAAGGATAGACTATCTCTCCATCCTTGTCGAAATGGCAGGGCCTGAGGATATCTTGTTTCTGAGCTGGACCGTAGAAGTCTCAGTCGTTGACTTGGATGGCAAATTGAGTGAATAATTTCTTTCTGAATGATGACGATCTTGGTTTATCAAACTTGATATCCGTTGTTCCATCTTTGTGTGAATGAAAGCTGACTTCTGAGGATTGTATGGGCGATCGAGTGGCTTGATGAAGCTTTTCATAGCTCGTCACCCAAAATTCTGGTAGTCGTCATATCAGTTCTTCGCGTGATATTTGTCTAGGAATCTGTATTGAATTGGGTGCCTGAGATGCTGATGTGACTTCGAGATATAGGTCTTCGTCAGATGAAGGTAATACAAGATCGAAAGCGTGATCTTGAATTCGAGAGACGATCTAGTGATGTAGGGTAGCTGCAACACTCTTTTCTTGCATAGGTGCTCCGATCAGTTGTAGATGAACTTTGAGTGTCTTCAATAGGTTTGTATCTTGCAATGAAACATTAAAGTTTGGATAAAGCGTTACGAATACTGTTCCTGCATTTAATGTCGTTTGAACTATTCCGATACATGCTTAATGATAAGACTTTAATCGATTGGTAGACCTTTTCTGGTGTGTAAGATCAGACCAATTCTTACTACACCGAAGTGGAGATGAGTGTAGCCTTGCTGCTGCCATAATCTGGGTAGGTGTTCCGGAATGTTCAACGAAATGAACTGTTTGTCTTCAGTAGCGTGGACTTGGCAAGATGAAAATTTGCTGGACTGAACATACTCCATAACCTTTCGGTTAGAGGATGATTTGATGAGCTCACGAATGCCTTTAACAGAGAAGGCGCTAGGCTTTTTTGTAAAATATTCATATGGATTTACTAGAGTAAAGGTGGTTTTGGGTAACTTGTCACCCGAAATATATTCTATTTCATAAAGGGAATTTATAGTGGAAGAAGAGGAAGAGTGGCTTTTGCTTTCTGGAAGAGTGGAGATTGCAAATTGGGAATCGATGGATGAAGGTTGTGAGGCGGACATCATTAAGAGAGTTGTTCTCCAGAACACTTAAAACACTCAATAATAAACAAAGATTCTATCATCCAGAACTCAAGATGATGGCTTGATACCAATATAGGATATGCTGTTAATAAACTGATCTCGTTGTGTTAACAAAGTCGTATTGGCAGACGAGCTCGGTGATTTCCAGGTAAAGGAAGCGATTTAGGCACTACTACGATCCTTTCGATCAAGCTCAACCACTGTTGAGAAATCACCTCCCCTGAATGTCGTGTTGACAGAGTCGTATTGAAGAAACCAATCAAGAAAAATCACAGCTAATAATTGGATCGCATCTTGAGTATGGAAGATCGAAATCAGAGTGATAATAGGACTTTTCAAGGGTCCCTAACCAAATGTTGTAGTGTAAAAGATTGTCGAACCAATTCTAAGTGATTCTAATGCACAAAGAATACAAGTCCATGCTTAATCTAAGTGCAATCCAAAAGTGAGATGAAAATTAACTAAGCAATACTAAAATGCAAGTAAATAAGAAACTTTCTTTGATTATGAGATGAGAGAACTCATGGGAATAGGGATTAGACTTTGGGTGATCAAGTTTTGAACTAAAGGTGGCAGTTTTCAATCAAACTAACATCCTTATGCCTAGACACAACACTAAACAAGCTCTATGCCTAGATGAATGTTCATTTGCCAAAGCAACTCAAGCATCAAATTCCTTTGGTTGAATGTTACTAAAGCAATCATTAATATCAAGTTCACTAGCAATCTTAACACCTTTAACAACAAATTCTTTTGGCAAAGTGTGTAAAAAGCTTAGAAGAGTTGGTTCAGGCATTTCATCAAACACCTTCCGGGGATGAAATGCCTAAAGTTCAACTTTTGAAAGGCCAACTCAAAAGATGCATTAAGAATACTCTACTAGCAAGGAACAAGAGAGATCTATACCTAAACACCTTCGATCTAGCTTGATCACCCTTAATCTCCCTAACCCATGAATTCTAAAGTGGAATACTCACTAATCACCATGATTTCTCTTAAACCCATGAGGGATTTAAGCTTAATCATGTAAAAGATAGATAAGAACTTAACATTACTCAAGAACACAAGAACAAAATGATGATTTGATTCAACTTTTCACCAAAAAGGTTTGTGTTTCTTAAGAGAAATTAAGATAAGTCTCAACTTTTGGGTTACAAGAATATTTAAATGGTCTTTGGAAAACCTAATGGTCTCAATATAAAAGTCTAAAATGCCCATTTAAAACAACTAAAATCGACCAAGGAAAAGATGTGAGAGCGGCCTTGTGAACCCGCTGTGACAACCGGCTCTGGAACTCAGATGAACTACATCGGCTTCTCAGACCCGCTGCACCTACCCGCTCCAGCACTTGTTCGAGACATCTTCATACTGAGGGTGAGAGCGGCTTGGTGTAGTCGGTGTGTGGCCTCGCCCCGAGTCTCGTTGTGACAACAGCAGGTACGTGTTCCCGCTCCAGACAATCGCTCTGGTGTTTCACTTCAGTATGACTTCGGGTGGTGATGAGGACTTGATGATGTTCTTCGGCCAGCGGTCAGGCCTACTTGCTTTGCAGGTCGCTCCCAGACCCATCACATGTACAGCGGCTACCACATCTAGCTGCACTAACCCGCTCTACGCCTTCTATCTACATGCGACCTGGACGATGATGTGTTTTGGTGCATAGTGGGTTTGGCAAGTCGCTTCACATACTCGCTCTGAGAATCATCAGGTTCCCAGCGGCCATAGTAACCCGCTGCAAGGACCCGCTGTGTGCCTTGATCCATATGAGCTCGACCAGAACTCAATTACAGTCATTCTTGACCTTAAATGGCTTCAAACACCTCCAAGAATTCCATAGGACACTCCAACACCTAATAAGGACAATGAATGCAATATGGACTCTAAAGATGCCTTATTCCTAATCTACATGCTCAAAATGTACAAAGAATGAATGGCAAAAATCATGTAAATATGCAAGATATCAACTCCCCCACACTAGTTCTTTACTTGTCCTCAAGTAAACTTTTCAAAACTCAAGGAGGAGAGATATAAAGATGGGAGCTTATAACCAAAAGAAGCACTCAACTTGACATCCTAAAGAAACATAGCAAATACCATGAACACACTCTCTTATTATACTCTAGCTTTTCAAGGCCTATCCTTACTCTTATGCCTTTAAACAAGTTGCATAGCTCATCAACCAACAAGTTCTTTCTACCAACCCTCACATTGATTCACACATACACACACAAGGTGAATTCTCACAAATGGGTACATGATCTCAATCATTTGGCTAGGTGATCAAATGGTCTAATGTGGATGAAAAAGAGGGTTCAATGAATCATTTTAAGGTGGCAATCACTCAAGAATCAAGGAGCTTGATCATTATGCAAAATTTATCTAAGACTAGGAGCAATTCATGCATACATGGTATCATCCTCATCATTCTACCCATTGCTAAGTGATTACAAATTTTACACCCCTTTCATTCTTCCAATACCCCAAAAGAACAAACACTCACATCACTCACCCAATGAACAACTCTCTTTTCTTATGATTTAACCACTAAGGACCTCCTATTCACTTTTCTAAGCTCTAAACTCTTTTTATTTTTTCTTCCCCACTATCTTATTGAATCTTTCCTTTTCTTATCTTTTCTATTTTTTTTTTCTTTTCTTTTCTTTTATTTTCTTTTCTTTTCTTTTCTCTTTTTTTTTTATATATAAGGGGAAGGTCTCAAACAATACAAACAAGAGCTTTCTTTTCTTTCTATTCTAGGTCCCTAGGGCTTTTCTTTCTCATCTTTCTCACCTCTCAAACCCAAGACATTAAACCTTTAAGAAACATACACCCACTCACCATCCTAGAAGCTAGCTCAAATGATGACCCTATGCTAGCAAGATATGAGAACAAATCCATGTCGCTCCCAATACTCTCAAGATTTTGCACATAACAAACTATCAAAAGAGGCCTCACTCATGCAAATCAATGTAGACTTCAAAGAATGGTAAGGGTTTTAGGGTAAGGGCGTGCCATTTGGGTTAACAAAGAGTGGTACAATGGAAAAGATAACCCAAATGTGTATGAAATCCATGATCAAGTATGCAAATGCCCATATGCAAGAGAGACTAAGTTCATTTAAATCAAGATTCAGGTTGGAGCTGGTTTCAAGAACAATGCCAATATCAAGCAAGCAAACATGTTTCAAGAAGATTTTCAAGGCTCGAAGCATGCAAGGCTGTAAAGAGATGTCTAAGCTACTTGATATGTTTAACTAGGGTGTCAAATTCAGCGCAAACAAGTGTTCGTTACAAGGCATCATCAACAGCTGCTCCATATGCAAGTGAATGCAATATATATGATCTAGACTCAATCTTAAGAATGCAAGTGATGCAACTACATGATTCTTTATGCATTTTTCAAAATTATTAATTTTTATGGTTTTTATATGCATATATGAATGTACAATGCAATGCATGAGACTCACAATCAACAAAGCAAACATGATCAAATACTTGGTACCTCCCCCACACTTCAATCACACAGTCTCTGTGTGAGTAACAGAGAAGGAGATACTGAAAATATGATAAAGGCAATGGTATGTACAAAGAAGGGTTGGAGTGATACCTCAAGTGGAGAGTGAGGTGTGGTAATGGGTGTCTAGAGCTTGAGCTTGGAGCTGGCCTGAAACTTCTGCCACACTTATTGAAAACATAAAGAAATGAAATAGCAAGCTTATATACAAGGATAACCATGGGAATTCCTCCCAAGTGAGCTTGTTTTGAGTCACTAGCTTGACTACCTTTTCTATTGTACTAGTGAGAAGGAGGATCCTTCCCACCTTCAAGAGTGATGGTGAAGACGTGGGAAAGGAGCTCTTGAAGCTTGGTTGGATCATCTTGGAGTTGAGGTGTGATGATTGCCTTTGCACCTGAGAATGGCTTAAACCTTTTCTTGCACTTGATCTTGTACTCAATGACTCCATCCTTAAGCTTCATTGGATGGAAAGTGAGAGTGTGAGGAGTGTTATCAAGAGGTGGAGGATGAAATTCTTTCACTATCTTCTTCTTGCCATGAACAACCTTTGTGGCTCTACTCACCTCCTCTTTTTAGCACTTTCCAGGGGCTCATCACACAAATCTTTAGAGGACTCTCCAGTAAGGCCTTCTTTCTCAGGTACAACCACTTTAGCTTGGGTCTTCTCAATGGATGGTTCTTCACAAGTGATTGTTCCACAATACCCAACATCCATTGGAGACTAGATTGGATAAGAGACAGCCTTGTTCACATTGAGGAGTTGATACCACTCAAATTACCCTAACAAGTGATCTTACTCTCTCAAATAAGAGGTTCGATTGTAGTACTTAGGGATCAAATCCACAGAGAGCTAGGGCACATACTAACCTATTGATATTAAGATTAAACTAGGCAAACAGTTATAAAGCAGTAAATATGAATGTAATAAATAAATGAAGGCAAAGTGAACAAGACAGTTGTTCTTATGTAACTAAGAGTTGTGTGATGGAAGGATGGTAGCTAGATCTAGGATTTCTATTCAGGTTTGGGATTATAATGATATAGATACTAAAATATGATATTATTGAACTCAACTATAAGAATAACATATTAACTCTCGTTGTATAGGTTATCTATTAGTAGATCCAATGATCTCACCTGTCGGGATGATCAATTAGAAAGTGTCGATCGATGACTCTATAGGAGTATCGATCGATACACCTTTCGCTCCGTCGATCGATTCACCTGTCGGGATATCGATCGACGCGCTTCTAGTAGGCTTAATGCGCGGGTTCAATATATGTTTGCTAGGATTTCTAAACCAGCTCTCGCTGTTATCTAGCAATCCTAGATCAGAGAAGACAAATCAGATAAGAGACCAAGCTCTCGCTTGTGCCTAATGATTCTATGATCAAGTTCAGGTTAATTACTCAAGAACAAGCATTAAGAATAGTCTCAATGATTAATACCACAACTTAGCAATTCTATATTTGGGGCTAATCCCTTGTAACCTATCTGAACCCTAAACCTAACAGGTGGATCTACTCAGACATGATAGTTGTCACAGAAATCATAGATGAGTAGATGAAATTGCAATAGAATAGATATAAAAACCAAAGGAGTTCCAAGAGGACTCTGAAGGAGTTCCTCTCTTCTCTTCTAAACTAAGAACAATGAATCAAAAGAAACTGTAGAAAGCGTAGCCGTCAACAGTGGCTTAAAAATAACATAAATAGGATTTCTGGTCGTCAAAGGTATTTTGGTAACTTTGTGGTGACTCCTGGGCTTCAGTTGGTCATAAAATATACTCATCCCACATTCTGATGTCCCTGTCGATCGACATGTACTCTGTTGCATCGATCGACATACAATCCTCTTCTCGACAGCTTCCTCTCGCGAGGCAGACTGATCACTCTTCAGTAAAACGGGCATAACTTCTGCTAAAGGATGCGGATTGACCTCAGACCAGTGGCATTGGAAAGCTAACTCAAAGCTCTATCGTGTGTCAAAAGATGGGCTAAATCCAACGGTGGGAAGGTCTCCATCGAGAGCTAAACATCTGAAGCGTCTGTGCAGTTCTGCACTGCGAAAGACTCCAAAAGGCACCAAAATCACCACATTTCTCCAAATCGTCCCTGAACGTGTAAATAATCTAAATAGACTCCAATACATAGTAAATAGTATCTAAAACACTTATATACCATGGGTAAAAATGGGTAAAATCCATGGTATATCAACTCCCCCAGACTTATCCTTTTGCTTGTCCTCAAGCAAAACCAACAGACAGTCTCTCTGAAAGAGGTTTGAAAACAGCAGGGACTCGAAGGATTTTAAAAACCAAATCATTAAACATCCTAACCTTCGAAGCACATTATACAATATCCTAGTATAACAACCAAATTCCACTAGTTCCACAACCTAACAGATTCTGTCTGACAATCCCCTCTACTAACCTCATTTCTTGCATAAAAATAAAAGTGTAGGCTTTACCTTGGGAGTATCAATCAAAGAACACATTGATTCAACTCAAACAAGTTTCTGAACACACAGGTAGTCTTCTCTGATCCCTTTCTCCCCTCATCTCTCTTCTCTGAATCTCTTATTAGTTTCAATTTCAACAGGTTTCGATGCCAACACAGGTCATCTAGTCTATCTCATTGACATTTGCATTTGTAACTCATACATTTGACAAAGTGTAGCGAATAATGGGGTCTCAGGTAATTTACCTATCCCTTGTTTCCACAATGTGTGATCATCCCTGAGATTTAGAATAATGGGGTCGCAGGAGACACTCCTACCCCTCTGCCTCTCAAGAAATCATTTCAATCTCTTATAACATAAAACTTAGATCTTTGAGATGCCGAAGAGAGAGAAGGAAGGGAACCAGAAACACACAGACTTTTTACCTTCCAGACTTGTAAGAGGATTCCGATCCAGTGATTACCAAGCCCCAAGACAAGCAAATAAAGTCAGTATTAGTGTTGAAGGTCAGCTTTGGTTCCTTCAAACAATCTCAGCAAGTGCAAACATAGTTGACAGGTTGATCCACTTTAGTATCTCTAGTACTTCTGCAGTCAGTAGATCTAAGACTGGTCTAAAGAGTGGTTAGATGACAAGTAATAAATCGATTAAGATATATCCCCTTCTTGACTCAATAAAAACTTTTTTTTAAAACGTTTTAAATAAGGCTCATAAAGTAGATAGTCGTTAGTAATCCCCCCAGACTTAAATTACACTGTCTCCGGTGTAAAACAGCCGGTGGTAGGGTGAAAATCATAAAACATAAGTACATAATTAACAAGTAAGAACGATATACCAGCTCGCTAATGTCGGTGACGATCGACACAATAAAGTGACAATCGATCGTTGTAGATGAAGCGCTGTCGAACGATATCGATATGGTCTCATCAGTCGATGTGCTGAGCCATCGTTTACCTGGATCCCTTTTTTTTTTTTTTTTCAAAACTAAAACACAGTATCAGTAGAACCTCCCCCAGACTTAAATAACACTATAATGGTGTTATCAAGTCGGAGATTGGTGAGAAATAAACCATAAGTACTCAATTTAACAAGTTAGAACGAAATACCTGATCGGAATAGATGTAGATCGATGTAAATGTGTTGTCATTGTTCGTGGCAGATTTGGTTATGTCGATCGATATCGACTTCTTCTCATCGGTCGATATTATGGCAATCGTTTACTCGGGTCCCTATTCTAAATAGCTAATCTAAATTATAATATTAGTACGACCTCCCTTAGACTTAAACAACATTGTTACCAGTGTTATACAGTCTAAGATTGGTGGAAGAATAAATCATAAGGACAATGATTAACAAGGAAAAACAGTATACCTAACTTTGATGTGAATATTGACCAACACAGTTAAGTGGCGATCGATACTCTTGATGCTCTATCGATCAACACAATTAAGTGGCGATCGATCGATGCTATTAATGCACTATCGACCGATGCTGCGCAGTCATAGGTCGATGTTGGTAGATCAAGTTTCTTCCTTGGATCCTTCCTTTTGATTACTTGATATATAAAACACTAAAACAAACAGTAATAGATAAATATAAAACCAAATTATTATATTTTTTTTTGGATGAACAGTGACTCTGCTACAGAAGCGTTGTTACAGTGATTCTGCTACAGTAACTCTGCTACTGTGTCGATCGATGTCCTCGCTACAGTGTCGCTCGGCACTGTTGCTACAGTGTCGGGCGTACTGTTCTTTTTTTTTTTACCTGCAATAATTAAAAACAAAAATCAGTAGTATATGAAAATAAAACCAAATGTAAAACGAACCGAACAGTGGGTTGCCTCCTACTCAACGCTTATTTTTAGTCATTAGCTTGACTTTTGGAGGTCTGATTTAATCTGGATGAGGATGTGAACTTGCTCCAAAACAAGTTTCTGTGTCTCTCTTCCTCATTTGGTTGATGCAGTTGATGAAAGCTCTTGCAGATGTTTCCCCTTTGTCTCTCAGTTTTGGATCAGATAGCACTCTAACCCTAGCAAAAGAAGCTGGACCTCCTTTGCGGCGCACTCTACACTCAAGACTTTCCCCCTGACACTGAGAAGGGACCAGTGATAGAGAATATACATCTATATTCCTTTTCATTTTCTTCTTCCTAATTCTAGGTCTTCCCCCAGACTTAGACTTTTCAGTCTCATTCTGTTCTGAAATTTGGATGCTGTCGACCGATTCTAAAGGCTCTGTGTCGGTCGATTCGTGAGGATCATTGTCGACCGATCTTGAAAGTTGAATGTCGATCGATGTTGATCCTGATTTTGCAAACTCGCGATCTGCATATGTTAGAGGTGCTGGATCTTCAAACATCTCTATGTATGAAATAAAATCTTCACTTTTCTTCTTCTCAACAGGATCATAGAAGACATTTTCATCAACATTAGTTAGGCACATCCTATTCTTCTTAAGATCACAAACTGCTCCCACTGTAGCCATGAAGGCTCTTCCAAAAAGAATGGAAGATGTCATGCCTGATTTGAGCTCCACGACATGAAAATCCACAGGAATAGTGCATTCTCCTATCTCCACTTTAACATTCCTGATCATGCCTGCTGAGTTTGCTTTAGAGTTATCAACGAAAGCAAAACTATCTTTTGAAGGTTCCGTCTTTAATCCTAATACTTCAGCAGTGTCTATAGCCATGATGCTCACTGCAGATCCAGTATCGCAGAGGGCGTTTGGCAAATCGTGGTTATTTATAGAGCATGGAATCAGAAACTTTCCAGGATCTTGTTCCTTCTTTAGAGTCCTCTTAGGCTTACGGCAGACCTTGTTGAATAATATCTCCATGTCCTTTTCTGTCTCTCTGCTCTCTCTGAAGAAATTACCAAATCTGTACTTATAATAGGCTTCCTCAAAAGTCATACCCTTAGGAACTCTCTTCACCCTCTTATGAAATCCATCAAGTTCAGCTTTGTTAGCTTCTCTCCCAGGTGTTTGGGAACATAGAGTTTCTTAGCTTTCGACCTCATCCCAATCTGAATCACTTCTTTTGTTGCTTGCCGTTCCATGACAGGTTCATGTCCGTCCAATTGGTGTCGATCGATACCAGGTGGATGTCGTCGATTGACACTCTCAACGAAAGAAGTTTCAACTAGAGTCAATTGTTGTTGGTCTGGTGCATCTGCAGGTTGCTTTCTGGTCTTCTCCATTGTCTTTAAGCAAACTGGCATCTGAGATGGGTTGCGAGTTGCATTCAAACCGTGGGCGTAAGGGTCTGGTAAACACACTAGATTTGTAGTGAGCCGCTGCCGATCGATGCTTTCCCGTGGAGGTCGATCGATGCTGTTTTCTTTGTGTTGCTCAACGTCATATGTTTTAGCATGATACGGGATGGGAGGATGTGGGTGTCGAGCAGCAAAATCTGAGTGGGTCTGAATTTGAACAGTACTGCATGAACCTAAAAGTGGTGTCGATCGATGACCAGCTGTTGGTGTAGATCGACACAAATACGAGTTACCAATGGACATGCGACTTTCTACTAAAAAGACTTCTTCTTCCAACTTCTCATGTTTGATTACTTCCCCAAAGTAGTTATCCCATCTGGAATCGACCTGCTGCTCTTCCCAGTCGGGATGAATAGTGTCACGATGAACAGTATCCCGATGAACAGTTTCTGGGTGAACAGTGTCATGATGAACAGTGTTTTGATGAACAGTGTCACGATGAACAGTGTCGCGATGAACATTATTTCGGTGAACAGTGCCGTGATGAACAGTGTCAATCGATACGGGATGAACAGTATCAATCGATGCGGGATGAACAGTACCTCGATGAACAGTACCCGTGTGAACAGTGCCGAAGTGAACAGTGTCGTTCCTTTGAAGAAAAATTTCATTTTCAGAGTTTTTTCAATCTGAGAAACTTGGGTGCACAACATCTTGAAACGGGTATCGATGATGTCTATATTTCCACTCACCTCTTTGTAGAGAGAATTCAAATGCGGATTAAGCTCCTCAGTGATCTCCTGTTGTTCTTTCAAGCGCTCCTCTAGCATAAATTCCATCTCTTCTAAATTGTACTGGTCCTCATCCTGGTATATAGCATGCTCCACAAATGAGACTTCATGTACAGAACCAGTCTCAGCCTCAATGATCTTGTTGTCATCCATTACAGCTGATTTTATCCTGTGCATATCTAGATTTTTGACACTGGTGCTGGACGCCAAGCTCTCAATCAGTCTCTGAGCTTCCTCTAGGGTCCTTGTTCTAAAGTTCCCCTCGCTTGCAGTGTCCAGCATTACATGATATTGCACATCAATACCATTGCAGAACTTCATCAACAGCTGAACCTCCGTAAAACCATGATGTGGACAGTCCCTTTGGTAGCTCCTGAACCTCTCCCAAGAGCTTCTGAAGCCTTCTGTAGGTCCCTGAGAGAATGTCCAAATTTTATCTCTTATTTCTTCATTCCGTGATTCATCAAAAAATTTACACAGGAATGCATTTTGGATGTCGGTCCAGGATGTAAGAGATCCTGGTGGTAGCTGCTTAAGCCAATGCGAAGCTTCTCCAACAAGTGAGTATTTGAAGAGTTTGCAAAACAAGTAGTCCTCAGAGACTTCATCCATACAGATAAGAGAAATAAGATCCTCGAACCTTTCTAGATGGTCCATAGGATGCTCGTGAGATAATCCAGAGTAAGGTATCTGTGCCACGAGGGTGTAGTACTTTGGATTCAGCTCGAAATTCTGTGTCTGGATATCTGGTAGACGAATGGCTGATCTGTTGAAATAGTATTCCTCTAGACGGTTGTAGTCAGCCAGTGTCCTTTGTCGAGCATTCTCATCTACAGGTATAACAGCTCCTGTAGCATCAATATCAGAGTTAGGGATTACAGTCCCCTGAGGATCAAGTCTCTGACCTGCTGCATTACGCAGATGACCATCCTGGTCATGCAGGTCCCCATTCTCATCCCTTTGTAGCACAAGTATCTCGCCCATGGTTGCTCGCAGATTGGTATCGACCGATGTTGCAGATGATGTGTCGATCGATTCTCTTTCACAAGTGTCGATCGATGATGTATAAGTGGTATCGATCGATGCTGCGAGTTTCTCTTTGCGGATCGAGCGTTCCAAACGTGCTGGGTCTGAGAAGAAAAACAATTATCCCTTGCTGCTTCTGGTACTAATTGGCATGTACCTGAAAAACAAGAATTTTTTTTTCGTAAGTAACTTAAAACAGTAAATAAAACCTAGAGTAAACCTATTAATCAAGTCTAATGGCGAATCCTTGCTCCCCGGCAACGACGCCAAATTTGATATCACTCAAATTACCCTAACAAGTGATCTTACTCTCTCAAATAAGAGGTTCGATTGTAGTACTTAGGGATCGAATCCATAGAGAGCTAGAGCACACACTAAACTATAGATATTAAGATTAAACTAGGCAAACAATTATAAAGCAGTAAATATGAATGTAATAAATAAATGAAGGCAAAGTGAACAAGACAGTTATGTAACTAAGAGTTGTGTGATGGAAGGATGGTAGCTAGATCTAGGATTTCTATTCAGGTTGGGATTATAATGATATAGATACTAAAATATGATATTATAGAACTCAACTATAAGAATAACATATCAACTCTCGTTGTATAGGTTATCTATTAGTAGATCCAATGATCTCACCTGTCGGGATGATCAATTAGAAAGTGTCGATCGATGACTCTATAGGAGTATCGATCGAAACACCTTTCGCTCCGTCGATCGATTCACCTGTCGGGATATCGATCGACGCGCTTCTAGTAGGCTTAATGCGCGGGTTGAATATATGTTCGCTAGGGTTTCTAAACCAGCTCTCGCTGTTATCTAGCAATCCTAGATCAGAGAAGACAAATCAGATAAGAGACCAAGCTCTCTCTTGTGCCTAATGATTCTATAATCAAGTTCAGGTTAATTACACAAGAACAAGCATTAAGAACAGTCTCAATGATTAATACCACAACTTAGCAATTCTATATTTGGGGCTAATCCCTCGTAACCTATCTGAACCCTAAACCTAACAGGTGGATCTACTCAGACATGATAGTTTTCACAGAAATCATAGATGAGTAGATGAAATTGCAATAGAATAGATATAAAAACCAAAGGAGTTCCAAGAGGACTCTAAAGGATTTCCTCTCTTCTCTCCTAAACTAAGAACAATGAATCAAAAGAAAGCGTAGAAAGCGTAGTCGTCAACAGTGGCTTAGAAATAATATAAATAGGGTTTCTGGTCGTCAAGTGTATTTTGCTAACTTTGTGGTGACTCCTGGGATTCAGTTGGTCATAAAATATACTCAGCCCACTTTCTGATGTCCCTGTCGATCGACATGTACTCTGTTGCATCGATCGACATACAATCCTCTTCTCGACAGCTTCCTCTCGCGAGGCAGACTGATCACTCTTCAGTAAAACGGGAATAACTTCTGCTACAGGATGCGGATTGACCTCAGACCGGTGGCATTGGAAAGCTAACTCAAAGCTCTATCGTGTGTCAAAAGATGGGATAAATCCAACGGTGGGAACGTCTCCATCGAGAGCTAAACATCTGAAGCGTCTGTGCAGTTCTGCACTGCGAAAGACTCCAAAAGGCACCAAAATCACCATATTTCTCCAAATCGTCTCTGAACCTGTAAATACTCTAAATAGACTCCAATACATAGTAAATACTATCTAAAACACTTATATACCATGGGTAAAAATGGGTAAAATCCATGGTATATCAGAAATGTGACCTTCTTGTTTGGGAAATCAATACATGGTCCAACTGTTGTGAGAAATGGAGTGAGGTCATCTTCAAGACAGTGAGTTCTATAGGAATTGTGCATTCTCTAATCTTCAAAGGGAAGTCCTTGATGAGGCCAATTGGGGTTGTAGAAGATGAATCCCCAAACATGAGAGAAGATGTGTTTGGCTCCATGCTCTCAATACCAAGACTTTTCACCATTTCCAATGAGATCACATTCACACTTGCACCCGAATCAACCAAAGCATCATTCATAGTGATCTTACCAAGGGAGCAAGACAATGTGAACTTCCCTTGAGACTCTAGCTTAGGGAGGGACTGTGGAGGGACTGGTGGATCAATCTTCAAAATGGAGATGTCCAAAAGCTCGACCACTTCTGCTTGGTGGTCTAGAATGTCCTTGATGAGCATCATTTGGACATGAGCTTCACGCATATCGGAGATTTCTGGGAGCCTGACCCCAACATCACTAAGACCTTTCCTGAACTTGAAGATAACCTTCTTCTGAGCTTGGGTGAGGACCCTTTGTGGAAATGGGAGTGGGACCTCATATGGTGGTAGCTCAACCTCAGGAGCTTCTTCCAGCTTGACCGCCTTCAGCTTATGGTCAGCTCTCCTCTCAACCAGTTTCTCATCCCTAGGCTCAGCTCTCGGCAGATTTGTTGCTTCAACCTTCCTTTCTGCTTGTACCTGACCCTTTCCGTAGTCTTATCCACCATATGTGCTTCAGCTATTGCTACAACCAATTTCTCAACTTTTCCAAGTTCAGTCTCAAACACTAGCTTCTCAATCTCATCTACTTATTTTTCATAATCACTCAGCCCAATCTCTGAAGAAGTAGTAGAGATGATAACATGGCAAGACTCCTTGGGATTCTTTTCTGGTTTTCCTGGTAGAGATCCCATTGAGCTCTTGGAAGATGATGGCATAGAGGCGACCTGACTCTCCAAAGCGTTGAAGTGATATACCATGGATTTTACCCGTTTTTAACCATGGTATACTAGTATTTTATTATATATTTAATCTGTTTTCTAGCATGTTAGGTATGTTTTCAGGTTCAGGAGCATTTTGTGAGAAAGTGATGTTTTTGGAGCATTTTGGAGTACAAGAGATGATATACCCGAGTTGACCATTCAAGACCAAGTCGGAAGTCAACATTGCGATTATAATCGATCGATACTCATCCAGAGTTGTCGATCGATGTAGCTGAGAAGATCCGCGTACTAGAAGATTATAATCGATCGATACACATCCAGTGTTGTTGATCGATATCGAAGACGAAATGGTTTAGCCGACTACTTCACCAAGACTTCACCAAATTACGAGATTGCCCCTGACGAGTTTTTAACCTAATGGAAATGCTTAAATATTCATGCTAAGTGTTTTTGACGGCAACCTTCGAAAGAAGCAAGCTTTTGACAACCCTCAAGAGAAAAGCAGAGAGTGTGAAAGAGAGACTAGAGTTTTATTTGTCTTGAGAGATTGGAGAGATTTCTTTTCTCCTTTTGTATTTCTACTTTATTCTATCTATGCAATTCTTTCATCTATCTATTGTTATGAATTTCTTAGCTATGTCTGAGTAGTCTACTTGTTTGATCTAGGGTTTAAATAGGTTTGTGGGATTAGCCCCAAACTATAATTGCTAAGTTGTGATATCTGTGAGGGGTAAAAATCACACCTAGATTTTAGATCAGGTTTAATGTTTAGGAAAGGTTAGGGAAAGATAATCGCGGGCTGAATCCCGTAAGAACTTGTAGAATGAACTTCGATTTGTATAGTAGAAATGGGATGGTTACAAAAGGTGATCTTTGATGAATACAAAGATTATAAGAGTGTTACAATAAGATTGTTTTGATGAATGTTGAGTAAAAAAATGAGTTCAATCGGATCCTCTTCTTAGTCCTCGACCTTCTCTTTAAATAGCCTTGGGCTTCTTTAGATTGTCTTCAACTGATCTCCGAGATCTTCTCCGCTTGAGGTGGAATCCGCAACAGCTTCCCCTTGACCGGGTCATGCGCTTCTTCTTGTTATGACGTGAGCTTCCTCTTCGTCGTGACCTCTTTAGTTAGGATCCTTAACTTTCAGCCTTCGGCTCTAGCTTAGCTCTCTTTAGGTTTTGAACTCGCGATGGGCCTATCGCGGCCCATCATCATCTTCTATTATTTGATAATCAGCTACCGGGCCATATTCGGACCCAACAGTTGCCCCCAGCTCTCGAGATGAGGTTTCGTTATTTTCGGGAGCTAGACCTAGCCGCCCAAGCTAGATTCTCTTGTTGAGATCATGATTACTAGCTATCTCAACCGTATTTATCTTTATCTGATCGAACGGCTGTAATCTTTCTTTAATTAAATCGACGGCTTAGATTAAAGCGAGTTTGAAATTCAATTTCCGACTTTCGAGACGTGATGGGATATAAAGCTGAGAGAATTAACTACTTGTCTCTCCACTTCCTCCACGCCTCTCGACGGTTTCCAAGGTAATTCACCTCTTTCCTTTATTTTACTGTTTTTCGTCATTATATTTTCTTTTATCCGCTTCTTGATCAATCTAGTTCTCCATCTTGAACTTCTCTCTGAGATTCTGCCTTAGATCGATTCTCTTCTTTTGCTTCCTATTTTCCTTTTCTTTCACTATCATGAGTCGAAAAGAAGGTTCCGGCGAAGTTCAGATCTCAGCCTCCGGCGCCCGTATTATGAAGGTCAAACGGGAAGCTGGTGAGAAGATGACGGAAGCCAAGAAGAAAAAGGTTATGGACTCGATCGGAGCAAGAGTTAAGAGGATGAAGAAGAAAGGCGGCAAGAGCGCCTCCTCTGGTCCTCACTTTCCTTCCCTCTTGAAGGGTCAGGACGTCGTCAATCTTGCCGTTCAAGCTCACGGCAAGAGCGATCTAGTTAGAGCTTGTGCTGAAGATGAGACCCCCGAGACCGTTCCGGAGGGTTGGTTCTGCAGTTATGAGAAATATATCTCCAAGTGCCACCTTAGATTTCCTCTTCCCACCCTTTTGCTGGATCTCTTAGATCATTACCAGCTAGCTCTTCCTCAACTTTTCCCGTCGGTCATCCGAGTGATAAACGGGTTCATCACTAGAGCCAAGGAGGAAGGAGTTATCGTTGGGCTATCTGAGCTAATGAGTCTCATCTTGATAAAGGAGAGCACTTCCAAGGATGGCGGGAGCGGTACCTACTATCTCCCTTGTCGTCCAGGGCTAGGCGTATTCAAGTTCTCGGCCAGTGACGATGACTGGCGCAAGAAGTATTTTTATGTCAAGATTGACCCCTTGACGGTTCCTGTAGGCCGTGACCTCAGGAACTCATGGTCTGATATTTCAGGTTAGGATTTTAGGGATATGTTCACATGTTTATCTTTGTTTGTCATGTTATGCTAATTGTCTTTTGACTTTTTTTTTGCAGAAATCAAAGATCCTGTCAAGTTGTCTAGCAAACTCACTAGAGCTCTCTACAGGAAGCTACAGCATAGTCCTAACACTTGGGTGGCTTACACCACTTCGAGAGTCGGATCAGCTAGGTTTCCTGAACGATACCAGGCGTCCTTCCCTGATTCAGTGACGGTTGCTGGTTTAGAAGGTAACCTTTTATTCTTAATTCATGATTTTTACTATCCAAATTTGTCTCATGTGATTAATGAATCTTTTTCATGTTTTAGTTTCTGAGGGTGATTCAGTTTTCGAAGTTTCCTCCGGAGCAAGTACTTCCTCGAAGACTCAATCACAGAAGATGCCAATTCAACCTTTCTTCCGTTCCAGGGGTAGATCGACCAAGGCTGTCAGCTCCTCTAGAGGGAGTGACAAGAACCAGGGAGGATCCTTCCTTGACTCTGTGAAGGAGGCTCTTGACGAAGGAGGCTCTGCTCCTGCTAAATGTGTTGGCTCTTCGGAGCCTAAGGTTCAGGAAGTTGGCCTTCCCTCCGAGGTCCCGATGGCTGATGCTGATCCTCAAATGGTGAGGGATCCTCCAGAGTTTGAGCCCCCGAGGAACAAGAGGTCCCGAACTGACCAGGTTGACAGACCTTCGAGGTCTTCCTCCTCCTCCTCTAGAGGAGGAACCGTTGGCTAGAACTTTGCTCATTCGAAGCCTGGATCGGTTTTGGACGATCCGTGGGGTTTGGCTACTCTGATGAGGCATATGAAGAGTCCCGGGTGTTCCCTCCCCTCGATCTCCAATCTCACGCACAAGGATGAGTACGTCGATATTGCTCATCACATGGGTCAGGTATGAAGTCTATTTCATCTTTTAGCTTTTTCTTTGGAAGATTTTTGCTAAATCGTTTTCTGTTTTCTGTAGCTGGCTGGTGCTATCAACAGGGCTCAGTTCAAATTTGAGGACGCTGTACACAATGCCCCCAATGCTGAGGAATTAGCCCAGGTCACTGAATTGGTCAAGGCCAACAAGACTGAGCTCAATCAGACTCGGGCTCTGATCTCGGATCTCCAAGCTGAGGTAAAGAGACTTGGCTCCAAGTGTGATGCTCAGCAAGGGACGATCGAGAGCCAGCTGATTGACCTCCAGGTGAAAAATAGGAAGATTGGGGATTTGGATGCTGCTCGGAAGATAGCCGAGTATCAAGTCAAGGAGCTGATTGCCACATCTCAGAGCAGCCAGAAGAACAAGGAAGCTGAGGTCAGGCTAGCCGTCCGGAGAGGAAAGAAGGAGGTAGCCGAAGCCTACAACAAAATTCTGGTTGTTGTCAAGGAGAAGTTCTCCAAGAAGAAGGACGAAGTCGACCTCCTGGTTCATGCTCAAGAGATTCAAGCCAACACCGAGCTCCTGAATGACATGCTGGACGGCGAGATTAAGAGTACTCAAGACGAGTATGATCGCTTGGTGGCAATAATGCCGGAGGCTGTTGCGGCATACGAGAAGGCTCAGGTCTCTGACTTCTCGATCGGCAAGCTCCCTCTTCCCCAACTCTCTGAGAGCTCAGGTACTTTTGAGGTTAATATGTTTAATCTCTCCTTTTCTGGAGAGTTCGGTTCTAATTTGGGATTGGTGGGTTCTTACTCAGCCCCAGTCGAAGCCGCCTCTGGAGGTAGCGACAAGGAGATGGAGGAGGAGGTTCCTGAGGAGGAAGATCCAGCTGGTAAGGGAGCTGAGAAGAGCTCGGATGACAAGGAAGTTTAAGATCTGAGGCTCTTTCATGTTTTCTAGGATTTCTGCCCGATGGGCTTTGTTTCATTTGTTTCTAAGACTTATAGCCTGAGGAGGCTTTTAAACCTTTGTTTAATTTCAAACTTGGTTTTCGTTTCATTTTGAGTTTTTGGCTTTAGTCGTGAAATATGACAACTTGATCATAATCGAATCTTATGATAATGATAAGTCTGGAAGACTTTGGTCGTTTTTAGTTCCTTAAGAGGAATTCTTGGAGTATCGGGATTAGCTTAAGGTTTTTAGGAACCTAAGTTTAATTTGGACACCTTAGGTGGGGGTTCTTGGGAACCTGAATTTGTTTGTGGGATTTTAAGACCCGTTGAGACTTGCTTAGGATTTTAAGACCTTCTGAGGTTTGATAAGGATTTTAAGACCTTTGTGATTTGATGAGGATTTTAAGACCTTGGAGATTTGATAAGGATTTTAAGACCTTGGAGATTTGATAAGGATTTTAAGACCTTGGAGATTTGATAAGGATTTTAAGACCTTGGAGATTTGGTAAGGATTTTAAGACCTTGGGTCCAGGTTCGTCGAGACCTGATATTGCTTGAAGGATTTTAAGACCTTTTAGATTGTCAAGGATTTTAAGACCTTAGATCCAGGTTTGTAGGGACCTGAGCTAATCCGAAGGGTTTTTAGGACCCTAGGTCCATGTTTGCAGGGACCTGTTTTGTTAAAGAATTGAGATATCGAGAATAATTTCTTTATTGATAATTGGATACATGGTATCATAGTAATCATACAATTGCTGTATTATAACGATCATACATTTGCTGCGTGGGCTATGTGATTTTAATCAGACATATGCCCCCTTTGATTGTGGTGAACGAAGTGTTGAAATGAGGTTGGGGCTGCACTCATGACGGAGTTGCCTACGTACCCAGTCAAGGGATCAAGCCTAACGTAGTTCAGGAATTTTAGGTACCTAATGATAATATCTCTTAAGATTCGTGGCGTTCCACGATCTGATTTCAGGTACCCCGGTTCGCACCTTTCGGAGCTTGTAAACGCCAGGTCGTACCACGTGGATGATCTGGTAGGGACCTTCCCAGTTGGTTCCTAACTTCCCAGCATCTGGTTCCTTGGTTCCTTCGAAAACTTTCCTAAGTACTAGGTCACCTACAGCGAACTCTCGGAGCCTGACTTTGGAATTGTACTGTCGTGCCATTGCTTGCTGATAGTTCTGAATGCGAATCAGAGCTCGGTCCCGTCTTTCCTCGATTAGATCGAGGCTGTCAGTTAGGAGCTGATCATTAGCTGCGGGATTGGACGTGCAGAGTTCCCGGCGGAGGCTACCAGCAATGGTTTCAGCTGGAACGACAGCTTCCATCCCATATGCTAAGGAAAAAGGAGTTTCTTCTGTAGCTTTTCGTGGGGTGGTTCGACATGCCAAAGTACTTCAAGTAACTTTTCTGACCAGAGTTCCTTCTGGGTTCCGAGGCGTTTCTTGAGGTTTGCTAATACTGATTTATTAGCAGCCTCCGCCTGTCCGTTTCCTTGAGGTCGGCGAGGTGATGAGAAGGTCAGGCGAATATTCCACTTGTCACAAAATATTTTGAAATCGTGGGATATGAATTGTCCTCCATTGTCAGTTACGATTGCGTATGGGACGCCGTGTCTACACACGATTTCTTTCCACACAAATTGCTCGACCTCGACCCTGGTTACCTGTTGGAAAGCTTCAGCCTCTATCCATTTCGTGAAGTAGTCTGTTAGGACTAAGAGGAAGCGTAGCTTCTTCTTTCCACTTCCTGATGCTACTAGTGGTCCCACGATATCCATGGACCATCTCATAAATGGATAAGGGGGGATATGTTGGATAGCTTTTCCGCAGGTTGGTGTATAATCGGTGCATGCCTCTGGCATTTGTCGCATGAAGAGGAATAGGCCTCGCAATCTGCAATAATGGTAGGCCAGAAATATCCTTGTCTTTTGATTCTGATGGCTAGAGCTCTTCCTCCAGAGTGGTTCCCGCAGGAACCATCGTGCATTTCCTTCATGAGTCTCATAGCAACGAGGCCATGGACGCATTTTAGGTAAGGTCCGGAAATGCTTCGTTTGAGGAGGATATATTCAGTTACGCAATATCTCGCGTTTAATGCTTTGAGCTTTCGAGCCTCCCATTTATTGGGTGGAGTCTTTCCTTCTAGGATGTATTGCGTGATTGGAATTCTCCAATCCTCTCTCCCTACACTTTTGTTATGAAGAGACGAGGGAGGTTCCTGTTCAGGACCTGGTGTTGTGGTGCCCCCGGAGGTATTGGTAGGATTGGGTTCCAGGGAGTCTGAATTCCGAGGAATACCTCCAGATGAATTTTGGAGAGCTGAACGGCTTCTGGTTTTGACTCTGCAGACGAGTGGGTCTGAGTTGGTGCCCCCGGGGGTATTCTTGAGATCAGGCTCCAGGGAGTCTGAATTTTGAGGAATACCTTCCGTGATTTGGATTGTGTTCCCGGAGGTATGCTTTTTAGAGCTGCATATTCTGGTTTTTGGGAACCAAAATGTTGTGAAAACTTGGGTAGCTACCGTTTCAGGGCAGGTACTGATATACCCAAAATCGGGAAGGATGGCTTTGGCCGGGTTTTGGATATGAACCGAGAAGTCGATGGCACTTCTGGAACTGGGATGGATTGATAGGATCGTCAAGAGGTGCGGAATGACTCTTGATATACCAACGATCTAAGGCTAACCACCAAAGAATGGATGAATGTGTTGGCTAACCACCAAACAACACACAAAGATGATTGGCTGACCACCAAATCAACAAGCCGGTTCAAACCGATGAACTAGCTAAGAACTCTCTCTCACTCAGAGAAGAAGAACAAAAATAAACAACCAAATTGAACTGCTTTTATACATGAAAGTGACTACATATTTATATTAGATGTAGTCAAAGAGAAACATAAATAAAGTGCGGAAAAAGATGTCTAGAAAATACAACATTTGACTAAATAATTATTAGAGAGTCAAAGTTGTAGAAATTGATGTAGTCTTGGTCAAGGTTGCAGAAAATGATGAAGTCTGGTCAAGATTGTGGATTCTGATGTAGACTGGTCAAGATTCGTCCAAGCGTCCAGGTTCATCCATGATGATCGGGTCCATCGTGTAAGGACAAGGACGCACGCGGGCTGGTCGGGCTGGTTGGTCGGGTGATCTTCATGAACTGATGGTGAAACCTCGGTTTGGTCGAGCTGGTTGACAAGATCGCCATTTTGGTTCGTGTCCATGAACAAAAAGAACGGTGCTCGATTTTGGTTCTATCATACTCTCCCTCTTCAAAAAGATTTGTCCTCAAATCTGGAACATTAAAAGGAAAAGGGGTATAAGCACAAGAATCATAATCAATACATTGCTCACCTTGGGTTTGGTCCGGCTCTTGAATGGACGAAGATTCTTCTTGGTTTGTTTGATGACCATGGTTTTGCTCTCCATCTGACCCTTCATCCGGTTCATGTGGGTACTCATCGAAAATTGGCAATGGATCTGAAAGTCCTTCTTTTTCTTGCTCGGTTTCAACTTTCTTTTCTGGCTCGGTTTCAACGTTCTTCAAGGTCACCAACGGTCTCTGTTTTTGGCACTTGTTAGCATAATGGCCGACCTTATGGCATTTGAAACACCTGGTAGAAAGAGCCTTGCTTGTGGGTTTCACAGCTTTGCTTTTATCAAAAGAATTATCATTAGTTTTCAAATCAGAATTTGAAAGATAAGAAGACTTACATTGCTTTTTTGGTGCTGAAGAAGTGTTGGTGTTTTCCTTCATTTTGAGTTGTCGGACAGCATGAATCGCCTTATGCAACATCTTCTCCAAACTGGCATAAGTCTGAATCTTATTCTGATCAAACACATCACGGCTTCTTCTCTTGGTTTTGGTGAAGGGACGATCACCACTTCTGACCAACTTCTCATCATCGGACCTGTTTTGTCTCTTCCTTTTCTGCACAAAATCAAACCTATTAGCAGCAAACTGTTTCTTTTCAAAAATCAATTGCTCCTTTTCAAAAACAGTTTTAAAAGGAAAGTAGACATCTTGTTGTGGTTTTGATTTCTTGAGAAGTCCAAACATCCTGAAACACTTAACAAACGTTAGCACATAAAAATCCTCACACTCTCAAAGTGTTTAGCTCACGATTTTTAGGTGGTCACTCAGAGTTTTTTCCACTGGTTCAAAGGATGATAGGGAGTCAAAATCAGCAATCAAAAACCAAAACAACCTTTTATGGGTAAAAGAAAAGATAATGAAAGATGAAGAGATTTTTGTATGGATCCGCCTTAACTGTCCTAAGGCTGGGTTTCTCTTCAGCCAGCAGATTACTCTTCCACCACTCCAAGTGATTCAAGCCAATCTTTTACTTTTTTTCTTTTTTTTTTTTTTTTTTTTTTTTTTTCTTTTTTTTCTTTTTTTTTTTTTTTTTTTTAAAGTGCGATCACAAGGGAGTAAAGGAACAGCCCGGATCCAAAAAGAAATAAGAAATGATGAAGAGATGAGAAGGTGAAAAGAAGATAGAAAACAAACCAGCCAAAGTGGCTCTGATACCAAATGATATACCCAAAATCGGGAAGGATGGCTTTGGCCGGGTTTTGGATATGAACCGAGAAGTCGATGGCACTTCTGGAACTGGGATGGATTGATAGGATCGTCAAGAGGTGCGGAATGACTCTTGATATACCAACGATCTAAGGCTAACCACCAAAGAATGGATGAATGTGTTGGCTAACCACCAAACAACACACAAAGATGATTGGCTGACCACCAAATCAACAAGCCGGTTCAAACCGATGAACTAGCTAAGAACTCTCTCTCACTCAGAGAAGAAGAACAAAAATAAACAACCAAATTGAACTGCTTTTATTCATGAAAGTGACTACACATTTATACTAGATGTAGTCAAAGAGAAACATAAATAAAGTGCGGAAAAAGATGTCTAGAAAATACAACATTTGACTAAATAATTATTAGAGAGTCAAAGTTGTAGAAATTGATGTAGTCTTGGTCAAGGTTGCGGAAAATGATGAAGTCTGGTCAAGATTGTGGATTCTGATGTAGACTGGTCAAGATTCGTCCAAGCGTCCAGGTTCATCCATGATGATCGGGTCCATCGTGTAAGGACAAGGACGCACGCAGGCTGGTCGGGCTGGTTGGTCGGGTGATCTTCATGAACTGATGGTGAAACCTCGGTTTGGTCGAGCTGGTTGACAAGATCGCCATTTTGGTTCGTGTCCATGAACAAAAAAAACGGTGCTCGATTTTGGTTCTATCAGGTACCCTTGGGTTGCTCTGTTAGTTTGCTCTCTTTCTCAGCTTTAGTAGCTATGTCGATGCTTGGTTTTTCGATTTCTTCTACGGGTATGATCCGTTTTACGAGGGGGTCTGACGTGGAAGCTAAAGCAGCCAACGCATCTGCTGAGGAGTTCTCTCCTCGTGGGATCCTTTTTAGTTCAAATTTGTCGAACTGTCTGGTGAGGTTCTGGACGGCTTCGAGATATGCCCCCATTCTTTCGTCCCTCATTTCATATTCTCCGTGAAACTGGCTAGCTACTAGCTGTGAGTCACTATAAGCGTTTAGTTCTCGAATTCCGAGACTTAGGGCGAGTTTCAACCCTGCGATTAGTGCTTCATATTCAGCTTCGTTGTTTGAGGCGCTGAATCCGAGCCTATATGACTGCTCAATGGTTTCTCCTGCTGAAGAAGTTAGCCTTAGACCGACGCCGGAGCCCTGTTTTGACGAGGCTCCGTCGACATACAGGCTCCACTTCGGAGATTCCATTTCGGAGTCTAATTGCTCGGATGCTAGTTCAATGACAAAGTCGGCAAGGACCTGAGCTTTTTCTGCTGCTCGAGGTCTATACTCAATATCGTATTCACTGAGCTCTATGGCCCATTTGGCCAACCCCCCGGACTGGCTAGGGCTGTGCAATATCATTCGTAATGGTTGTGAGGTCATTACGACGATTGAATGCGATTGGAAGTAAGATCACAGCTTTCTAGCAGCTGTTACGACTGCTAGAGCTAGCTTTTCCATTGCAGGGTACCTTGTTTCGGCATCTATCAAACTCTTACTGGTGTAATAGACAGGTCTTTGTTCGTTTTGTTCCTCTCGTACCAGAACGCCGCTAACTGCAGCAGTCGACACAGCGAGGTACAGGTACAATGGCTCTCCTACTACTGGTTTAGATAGGATCGGAGGTTCGGAGAGGTAAGCTTTCAATTGCTTGAAGGCTTCCTCGCATTTCTCGTCCCATAAGAACTTCTTATTATTTCTTAGAAGCTTGTAGAACGGGAGACACTTATCGGTGGACTTGGATATGAATTGATTTAATGCCGCGATTCGTCCAGTCAATCTCTGTACCTCTCTAGTTGTCTTAGGTGACGGCATTTCTAAGAAGGTTGCTATCTGCTGCGGATTGGCTTCAATGCCTCTTTCGGTTACGAGGTAGCCTAGGAACTCGCCCGAGGGTACCCCAAAGGTACATTTAGTGGGATTGAGCTTCATATCGTACTTGTTAAGGATATCGAAGCATTCTCTTAAATGGGCGATATGGTCTTCTCCAGCTGAGGACTTGCCTAGCATATCGTCCATATAGACCTCCATGGTTTCTCCAAGTTGCCCAGCAAACATCTTATTTACTAGTCTCTGGTAGGTAGCTCCCGCATTCTTTAATCCGAATGGCATAACCTTGTAACAATAGGTTCCTCGTTCGGTTATGAATGCAGTTTTCTCCTGGTCATCAGGATCCATCATGATTTGGTTGTATCCTGAGAAGGCATCCATAAAGGATAGGAGTCGATGGCCAGCTGTTGCTTCAACCAGGCGGTCGATGTGAGGTAACGGGAAGCTGTCTTTAGGACAAGCTTTGTTCAGGTCTGTGAAGTCTACACAGATTCTCCATTTCCCGTTTTTCTTCTTTACCACTACTGGGTTGGCTAACCAGTCGGGGTAATGTACTTCTCGAATGGACCCAGCTTTCGTAAGTCGGTCAACTTCATCGTTAACAGCTTGAGCCTTCTCGAGGCCTAGCTTGCGACGCTTTTGTTTGATCGGTTTGAAAGTAGGGTCTACTTTTAGCTTATGGGTGGTGACGTTCGGATCTATGCCTTTCATGTCGCTGGTGGACCATGCAAAGGTTTTGACATTGCTTTTCAGAAAATCAATGAGCTCCTTTTTTGTTTCAGGAGGTAGCTCGGATCCGATGCTCACCTGTCTTTCAGGATCTGAGTCATCGATGCAAACTTTTTCAGTGAGGTTCTTGGGGGGACCTCGGATATTTTGTTGCATTTCGCGACCCTCCTGGATCTGTAATTGCTATTGGGGGGATTTTTTGAGGATTTCGAATCCTTCCAAATAGCAGATCCTGGATATCTTCTGGCTACCGTGTATGGTAGCTATCCCTTCGGGTGTTGGGAATTTTACGCATTGATGGTACGTTGAGGCTACTGCCTTCATTTTGTGAATCCAGGGTCTTCCCATGATCGCATGGAACGGGGAAGGTCTGTCGATGACTACTAAGTTGGTCATTTTCATTATTCCGCCAGCTATGACTGGGAGCTTGATTGTTCCCAATGAGGTAGCTGTTTCTCCGGAGAAGCCTACGAGGTTAGCTTTTTGGCCAATAATTTTGTAGTCGTCTATTTCCATCCCTTTTAGGGTGTTATAGAAAATGAGGTCGACGGAGCTTCCGGTGTCTATCATGAGCTTAGGGACCTTGTATCCTGCGATGTTCAGTGTGACGATCAACGCATCATCGTGAGGTCTGTCAAGGTTTGAGGTCTCGCTCTCCCAGAAAGAAATCTTAGTATTGGATTCAGGGTTAGGAGGTTTAGGTCCAGTGTTAGACACAGCCTTCCGCACATGATTCTTAATGGAATTGACGGAGTCTTGACATATGTCTGATCCTCCAAGGATACAGTCCACCCTCGAGTAGGGGCTCGATTGAGGGGACGGTTTGCTCAAGAGAGCTTTGACTTGTAAACTTTTTCCTTGGGGGAATTTCCCAAGAATTATGTCGACTCTTTTCTTGGGAGCTGGAGGTGGCGAATCGGTCTCCTTTTCAGGTGACCTCTCGCGTTTCGGGGAAGTGTCCCTGGAACCTCTTTTCTGATAAGGTGATGGCTTTTTAAGGTCCACGCCCTTTATTTCTCCGGCTGCGAATTTAGCTGCCAGCTGACGTTGGAGGTCCCAACATTCCTCGGTTGAGTGCCCTTCGCGATCGTGATAAGAGCAACGTTTGCCTTTATCAAAGCCTTTTGACCAGGGAGTTTTGTTTGCTGCTGCAACAGGTTTCTCTTCCTTGTCTTCCTCGATTGCGTAGGAATGTTCTCCCTGAGTCTGATTATTTCGGGGGTTACCCTTTTTGTGAGGTCCCTTAGTCTCAGAGGATTCACCTTTCGAGTGATTCTGAGGTTTCTTATGGAGTTTATCCAGTGCAGCTGTCTCCTCCTCCAGAGTAATATATTTGGTGGCTCTATGAAGAGCGTCGTCGATAGTTGGAGGAGTATTGAGTGTTAGCTCTGACCAGAATTTCGATTTATAGATCATACCTCTCCTAAGAGCCTCGATGGCGACTAGGTCGTTAGGATTCGAGAGCTTAGTTCTTATTGCCCTGAATTTCTCGATGTAGACTCGTAGTGAGTCCCCCATTCCTTGACTGACCTTCCAAAGGTCGGCCTCAGAGGCTTGCTTCAGGATATGGGTTGAGTACTGCTTCATGAAGGCGTTAGTTAATTGATCGAAATTGTCTATCGAGGCTGGCTCGAGACCGGAGAACCACTCAAGGGCTGTTCCGACCAAATTTTCGGCGAATGTCCTGCAGTAACCTGCTTCACATTCTTCCTGTGTGAAATGGGCTTTAACGATTGCCAATCGGAAAGCTCTCAAATAGGCCTTCGGGTCAGAGGTCCCATCATACTCGGGAATTCTGATTTTTCGGGTATCTCTTATGTGAGAGCTGGCAATTCTGTCCGTGAATGGAGTTCCACGAGTTTGCTCGATCAAGCTATCCATTTCGGGAGCTGAGCTCGTAGCTTTATGGACTTGAGCTCCTAATTTTTGGAGAGCTGCGTGAGTTCGTTCCATATATCTACGGATAGCTTCGGGTCCCTCTAAAGGAAGGATGTTTGGGTCGTTAGCAGGTACCCGACGGGCAGGTTCCTGACGGAATCGAGTTGGCTCATCCTCCCATGCGGTTGGAGGGCTAGATCGCTCACCAGCTCTGGGGTTATCGGAATCTATCCTTTGATAACTGTCCCCATTCGGGATCGAGCTTCTGGTTTGATAAACCGAAGCTGACGCTCTGCCCCCAGATGGGAAGGATATTCCTGCTCCGGACCTAAGATCAGGCGGCGAAGGAGGTAAGCGAGTACTCCTGTCAGTAACCTGACCGGGTGTGGAACTAGTTGTCGCTATGTTACTTCCCATAGCACTGGTGTTAGGTGGATTAAACACGGGGGCTGTCCCAGTATGAGGTGTCTGGAAAGCAGATCCGCGTCCTTCCGGAGCAGTGCTATCAGGGGAAAAGTTTAAACGTCCTCGGGGGAATGAGGGATCGGTTAATCGATCATGAAAAATGGCCCCCGGAGCTTGACGTTGCGGTGGTTGGGTTGTTGAGTTTAGAGATCTAGTTATCTCTTCGAATCGTTGCTGACGAACAGTCAGCTGATGCATCGTGCGCTCACTTTCCTGAGCTCTGTCCACTAACTGCATCATCATCTGGCGAATCTCAGAGAGCTGAGCCTCCGTTTGATTCGGAATGGCTTGCTGCTGAGGATTCTCGGTGATCGGGAGCCCGAAGGAGGTTCCACCTGATGATCTCGGGTTAATACCTCCGGTTGTAGTTTGGCTCGTTCGAGCGCCAGCCGGAAGCTGTTGCCCAGATTGGTGGTCGCCACGTCGAGGTTCTGTGATTACAGGACTAGAGCCTCCGTCGTTCGGTGAGCCATCGCTCTGAATCGGGAGGTTAAGGTCAGACGGGTTTGTTGTCTGATCGGTAGGATTCATCCTCAAGTTAGAGTAAGGGATTCGATTGTTTCTTCCCCACAGTCGGCGCCAATTGTGAGGGGTAAAACTCACACCTAGATTTTAGATCAGGTTTAATGTTTAGGAAAGGTTAGGGAAAGATAATCGCGGGCTGAATCCCGTAAGAACTTGTAGAATGAACTTCGATTTGTATAGTAGAAATGGGATGGTTACAAAAGGTGATCTTTGATGAATACAAAGATTATAAGAGTGTTACAATAAGAATGTTTTGATGAATGTTGAGTAAAAAAATGAGTTCAATCGGATCCTCTTTTTAGTCCTCGACCTTCTCTTTAAATAGCCTTGGGCTTCTTTAGGTTGTCTTCAACTGATCTCCGAGATCTTCTCCGCTTGAGGTGGAATCTCCAACAGCTTCCCCTTGACCGGGTCCTGCGCTTCTTCTTGTTATGACGTGAGCTTCCTCTTCGTCGTGACCTCTTTAGTTAGGATCCTTAACTTTCAGCCTTCGGCTCTAGCTTAGCTCTCTTTAGGTTTTGAACTCGCGATGGGCCTATCGCGGCCCATCATCATCTTCTATTATTTGATAATCAGCTACCGGGCCATATTCGGGCCCAACAATATCATCAAATGGATTGCACCCTATGCTTGTTTTAGATTAGCTAACTAGAACATAGATCACTAGGATCTTTGATTATCTTGAATTATCCATTTGAACTTGCCTGTATCCCGTTGAGAAGAGTGACAGCTCCTCCTTGAGACCTTGTGTTCATATTCGGCTCGCGCCTAGGCAGATCTAGAAGCCATCGATCGATATCCCGACAGGTGAATCGATCGGCACTGCGAAAGGTGTATCGCTCGATATCTCAAAAGGATATCGATCGACTCTTTTTCTGCGCCAACATTACGACAGTTGAGGCCAGAGATCTAGATTATTTAACCAGTGATACTTCACTTGAGTTAAGCGGCTGAGATCTATAGTATCATGCAAGCAACTTGTTAAAGCATTTATAGAGATTATAATCTCCATTCCTGAATAGAAACCCTATGTCTAGCACTCTTTATCACATTTAAACAACCCATCATACTGTTAGTTAGAGCAACTACCTTGCACATTTTAGGAATTGTTACTTTTATTTCCATCATATAAACCAACCTTGCCTAGGATTGATTAGTAGATTTCATTTAATTGGTTCACTAGCTCCTCGTGATTCGATCCCTAAGTACTACAGCTGTACCTCTTATTTGAGAGAGTAAGCTCTACTGGGTAATTTGAGCACTATCAAATTTGGTGTCGTTGCCGGGGAGCTTTGATCGCCATTAGATTTAATCTTATTAATCTTAGGTTTTTCTTTTTACCCCCTTTCTGATTGAAATTTTTCTTGTCTTTTCAGGTACATGCCCAGCAGTACCAAAAGCAACAGGGGAAATCAACTATTATTCTCAGAGGATCCTGCACGCTTGGAACGCTCAATCCGCAAAGACCTACGCTCCGCATCGATCGACAGAACCGCAGTACCGTCGAAGGATACTCACGTTCAACCGTCGACCGACACTCAGACAGCACCGTTGACCGATACCGTTCGCCGATCCACATTGTTCGATACTACTCATCGTACGTCGATCGACACTACTCCGCGAAGCATGGTCGCGATTGTTATTCTCACGCAGCGCGAGAATGGAAACCTGTATGACCAAGATGGTCATCTGCGTAATGCAACAGGCCAGAAGCTAGATGCACAGGGAAACATAATCCCTGAGCCTGAAGCTGAGGCTACAGGAGAAGCTCAAACACGATCGTCGAGCATTCTCATCTACAGGTATAGCAGCTCCTGTAGCATCAATATCAGAGTTAGGGATTACAGTCCCCTGAGCATCAAGTCTCTGACCTGCTGCATTACGCAGATGACCATCCTGGTCATGCAGGTCCCCATTCTCATCCCTTTGTAGCACAAGTATCTCGCTCATGGTTGCTCGCAGATTGGTATCGACCGATGTTGCAGATGATGTGTCGATCGATTCTCTTTCACAAGTGTCGATCGATGATGTATAAGTGGTATCGATCGATGCTGCGAGTTTCTCTTTGCGGATCGAGCGTTCCAAACGTGCTGGGTCTGAGAAGAAAAACAATTATCCCTTGCTGCTTCTGGTACTAATTGGCATGTACCTGAAAAACAAGAAATTTTTTTTTCGTAAGTAACTTAAAACAGTAAATAAAACCTAGAATAAACCTATTAATCAAGTCTAATGGCGAATCTTTGCTCCCCGGCAACGGCGTCAAATTTGATATCACTCAAATTACCCTAACAAGTGATCTTACTCTCTCAAATAAGAGGTTCGATTGTAGTACTTAGGGATCGAATCCACAGAGAACTAGAGCACACACTAAACTATAGATATTAAGATTAAACTAGGAAAACAGTTATAAAGCAGTAAATATGAATGTAATAAATAAATGAAGGCAAAGTGAACAAGACAGTTGTTCTTATGTAACTAAGAGTTGTTTGATGGAAGGATGGTAGCTAGATCTAGGGTTTCTATTCAGGTTGGGATTATAATGATATAGATACTAAAATATGATATTATAGAACTCAACTATAAGAATAACATATCAACTTTCGTTGTATAGGTTATCTATTAGTAGATCCAATGATCTCACCTGTCGGGATGATCAATTAGAAAGTGTCGATCGATGACTCTATAGGAGTATCGATCGAAACACCTTTCGCTCCATCGATCGATTCACCTGTCGGGATATCGATCGACGCGCTTCTAGTAGGCTTAATGCGCGGGTTGAATATATGTTCGCTAGGGTTTCTAAACCAGCTCTCGCTGTTATCTAGCAATCCTAGATCAGAGAAGACAAATCAGATAAGAGACCAAGCTCTCGCTTGTGCCTAATGATTCTATAATCAAGTTCAGGTTAATTACTCAAGAACAAGCATTAAGAACAGTCTCAATGATTAATACCACAACTTAGCAATTCTATATTTGGGGCTAATCCCTCGTAATCTATCTGAACCCTAAACCTAACAGGTGGATCTACTCAGACATGATAGTTGTCACAGAAATCATAGATGAGTAGATGAAATTGCAATAGAATAGATATAAAAACCAAAGGAGTTCCAAGAGGACTCTGAAGGAGTTCCTCTCTTCTCTCCTAAACTAAGAACAATGAATCAAAAGAAAGCGTAGAAAGAGTAGTCGTCAACAGTGGCTTAGAAATAATATAAATAGGGTTTCTGGTCGTCAAGGGTATTTTGGTAACTTTGTGGTGACTCCTGGGATTCAGTTGGTCATAAAATATACTCAGCCCACATTCTGATGTCCCTGTCGATCGACATGTACTCTGTTGCATCGATCGACATACAATCCTCTTCTCGACAGCTTCCTCTCGCGAGGCAGACTGATCACTCTTCAGTAAAACAGGCATAACTTCTTCTACAGGATGCGGATTGACCTCAGACTGGTGGCATTGGAAATATAACTCAAAGCTATATCTTGTGTCAAAAGATGGGCTAAATCCAACGGTGGGAAGGTCTCCATCGAGAGCTAAACATCTGAAGCGTCTGTGCAGTTCTGCACTGCGAAAGACTCCAAAAAGCACCAAAATCACCATATTTCTCCAAATCGTCCCTGAACCTGTAAATACTCTAAATAGACTCCAATACATAGTAAATAGTATCTGAAACACTTATATACCATGGGTAAAAATGGGTAAAATCCATGGTATATCAGGAGTGTGACCTTCTTGTTTGGGAAATCAATACATGGTCCAACTGTTGTGAGAAATGGAGTGAGGTCATCTTCAAGACAGTGAGTTCTATAGGAATTGTGCATTCTCCAATCTTCAAAGGGAAGTCCTTGATGAGGCCAATTGGGGTTGTAGAAGATGAATCCCCGAACATGAGAGAAGATGTGTTTGGCTCCATGCTCTCAATACCAAGACTTTTCACCATTTCCAATGAGATCACATTCACACTTGCACCCGAATCAACCAAAGCATCATCCATAGTGATCTTACCAAGGGAGCAAGACAATGTGAACTTTCCTTGAGACTCTAGCTTAGGGAGGGACTGTGGAGGGACTGGTGGATCAATCTTCAAAATGGAGATGTCCAAAAGCTCGACCACTTCTGCTTGGTGGTCTAGAATGTCCTTGATGAGCATCATTTGGACATGAGCTTCACGCATATCGGAGATTTCTGGGAGCCTGACCCCAACATCACTAAGACCTTTCCTGAACTTGGAGATAACCTTCTTCTGAGCTTGGGTGAGGACCCTTTGTGGAAATGGGAGTGGGACCTCATATGGTGGTAGCTCAACCTCAGGAGCTTCTTCCAGCTTGACCGCCTTCAGCTTATGGTCAGCTCTCCTCTCAACCGGTTTCTCATCCCTAGGCTCAGCTCTCGGCAGATTCGTTGCTTCAACCTCCTTTCTGCTTGTACCTGACCCTTTCCGTAGTCTTATCCACCATCTGTGCTTCAGCTATTGCTACAACCAATTTCTCAACTTTCCCAAGTTCAGTCTCAAACACTAGCTTCTCAATCTCATCTACTTCTTTTTCATAATCACTCAGCCCAATCTCTGAAGAAGTAGTAGAGATGATAACATTGCAAGACTCCTTGGGATTCTTTTCTGGTTTTCCTGGTAGAGATCCCATTGAGCTCTTGGAAGATGATGGCATAGAGGCGACCTGACTCTCCAAAGCGTTGAAGTGATATACCATGGATTTTACCCGTTTTTAACCATGGTATACTAGTATTTTATTATATATTTAATCTGTTTTCTAGCATGTTAGGTATGTTTTCAGGTTCAGGAGCATTTTGTGAGAAAGTGATGTTTTTGGAGCATTTTGGAGTACAAGAGATGATATACCCGAGTTGACCATTCAAGACCAAGTCGGAAGTCAACATTGCGATTATAATCGATCGATACTCATCCAGAGTTGTCGATCGATGTAGCTGAGAAGATCCGCGTACTAGAAGATTATAATCGATCGATACACATCCAGTGTTGTTGATCGATATCGAAGACGAAATGGTTTAGCCGACTACTTCACCAAGACTTCACCAAATTACGAGATTGCCCCTGACGAGTTTTTAACCTAATGGAAATGCTTAAATATTCATGCTAAGTGTTTTTGACGGCAACCTTCGAAAGAAGCAAGCTTTTGACAACCCTCAAGAGAAAAGCAGAGAGTGTGAAAGAGAGACTAGAGTTTTAATTGTCTTGAGAGATTGAAGAGATTTCTCATCTCCTTTTGTATTTCTACTTTATTCTATCTATGCAATTCTTTCATCTATCTATTGTTATGAATTGCTTAGCTATGTCTGAGTAGTCTACTTGTTAGATCTAGGGTTTAAATAGGTTTGTGGGATTAGCCCCAAACTATAATTGCTAAGTTGTGATATCATCAAATGGATTGCACCCTATGCTTGTTTTAGATTAGCTAACTAGAACATAGATCACTAGGATCTTTGATTATCTTGAATTATCCATTTGAACTTGCATGTTCCCGTTGAGAAGAGCGACAGCTCCTCCTTGAGACCTTGTGTTCATATTCGGCTCGCGCCTAGGCAGATCTAGAAGCCATCGATCGATATCCCGACAGGTGAATCGATCGGCGCTGCGAAAGGTGTATCGCTCGATATCTCAAAAGGATATCGATCGACTCTTTTCTGCGCCAACATTACGACAGTTGAGGCCAGAGATCTAGATTATTTAACCAGTGATACTTCACTTGAGTTAAGCGGCTGAGATCTATAGTATCATGCAAGCAACTTGTTAAAGCATTTATAGAGATTATAATCTCCATTCCTGAATAGAAACCCTATGTCTAGCACTCTTTATCACATTTAAACAACCCATCATATTGTTAGTTAGAGCAACTACCTTGCACATTTTAGGAATTGTTACTTTTATTTCCATCATATAAACCAACCTTGCCTAGGATTGATTAGTAGATTTCATTTAATTGGTTCCCTAGCTCCTCGTGATTCGATCTTTAAGTACTACAGCTGTACCTCTATTTGAGAGAGTAAGCTCTACTGGGTAATTTGAGCACTATCAAATTTGGCGTCGTTGCCGGGGAGGCTTTGATCGCCATTAGATTTAATCTTATTAATCTTAGGTTTTTCTTTTTACCCCCTTTCTGATTGAAATTTTCTTGTCTTTCAGGTACATGCCCAGCAGTACCAAAAGCAACAGGGGAAATCAACTATTATCCTCAGAGATCTGCACACTTGGAACGCTCAATCCGCAAAGACCTACGCTCCGCATCGATCGACAGAACCGCAGTACCGTCGACTGATACTCACGTTCAACCGTCGACCGACACTCAGACAGCACCGTCGACCGATACCGTTCGCCGATCCACATCGTTCGATACTACTCACGTACATCGATCGACACTACTCCGCGAAGCATGGTCGCGATTGTTATTCTCACGCAGCACGAGAATGGAAACCTGTATGACCAAGATGGTCATCTGCGTAATGCAACAGGCCAGAAGCTAGATGCACAGGGAAACATAATCCCTGAGCCTGAAGCTGAGGCTACAGGAGAAGCTCAAACACGATCGTTGGCAGACTATAACCATCCAGACGAGTACTACACCAACAGATCAGCTATTCGACTTCCAGAGATTCAGAAGCCGAACTTCGAGTTCAAGCCTCAGTACTACTCCCTCGTGTCTCAGATATTTTATTCTGGGCTATCACACGAGCATCCTATGGACCATCTGGAGAGGTTCGAGGATCTTATCGCTGCTATTCGTATGGATGGAGTCTCTGAGGACTACCTACTCTGCAAGCTCTTCAAATATTCACTGATTGGAGAAGCTTCGCACTGGCTCAAGCAGCTACCTACAGGATCACTGACATCCTGGGCCGACATCAAAAACGCCTTCCTGCATAATTTCTTTGATGAGGCACGCGCTGAAGACTTAAGGAGCAAAATCGCCACTTTCGCGCAAAAGCCTAGTGGGACTTTTAAAGACGCGTGGATCAGATTTAAGTTCTTCCAGCGAGACTGTCCACACCATGGATTCAATGAAGTGCAGCTGCTAAGCACTTTCTACAGAGGTATCGCCTTGAGGTATCAGATGGCTCTTGATACTGCTAGTGAGGAGAACTTCAACACTAGGAATCCAATAGAGGCTGTGAGACTTATTGAGAACCTAGTCAACAGCAGCAGCACCAAGACACTGACTCTGACAAGAAGAAATCGGTTGCAGCCATCGGGGAAGACCAAATGAATGAAGTCAGAGCCAAGATAGATGCTTTACATGCATTTATGGGGCAGCCAGTCTGCTCAGCTGAAGAAGGAGAGGCTAGAGAAGATGATACAGAGGGAGATGTGAACTACATTGGAGGTACTGGATTTCAGAGATATGGAAACCAGAGTGGAAACATAAACTTTTTGGCAGTGGTCAGAAGAGTAACTACAACCAGAGTTCACAGTATCAGAAACCCTTCACCAACACAAGGAACTACAACAACTCAGCTTACCAAAACCCACCGCCACCCACCCAGGAGAGTAAGTTTGATGCCATGATTGATAGAGTTCTGGAAGGTCAGCAGAAGCTTACAGTAGACTTCAATGGGAAGATTGATTATGTCTTCAACAATCTGACCACAAGGATAGACACCATTTGTACTCAAGTTTAGAAACTTGAGACACAGATTGTCCAGACTGAAGACTCTATCAGGAGAATTGGAACTTCTAAGGAAGTAAGGGAAGGAAACAGGAAACACCACGTGAATGCCACTATAGATGATGATCTCTGGCAAGTGGTGAAACAGGAGAAGCTACAAGAAGGAGATTTTGAAGTGGAAAGTTCACTAAGTCTCGGTGGATCACAATGGTGTCGATCGACACCAACTAGTCCACATCGATCGACATCAACGATGTCATTTTCCGGATACGACTGCAGATTGCAACGCGGTTAGGATATTGACACATGCTGAATTCACGGCTTCTCATCCATACCCACCCACCCACACCTACGAAGATATCGACCGACGAGACGAGCCACTCATCAATCGACACAAAGATGAGAAACGTATCGATCGACCCTTTTCTCCACCTATCGATCGACACGCACCTCTCACATACCGAGTGCAACTACCATCTATAGACAGCAACCGAATAAATGCACTCAGACCCACACCGAAACCACAAGCTAACCCTACAGAGATTACTGGTAACCCTTCAGACACTACACCTACATCAGAGGGGACTGAAGGAAGAAGGTTAAGGAGTAGGAAGGAGAATATTCCTAAGAACCTTAAGAGGGAAGCTAATGAAGAGGAGATTGATGGTTTCACTAAGAGAGTTATCAAAATCCCACCAGAGAAACCTTTGAGGAGGTTTACTTCACAAGCAGATTGTCGATGTTCTTCAGAGAACAAGGGAGACTGAAACTGACATTAGAAGAAGGTTTGACAATGTCAGAGAAGATATGAGGAAAATGATTACTTTGCAGAAGAAGAGTGATCCTTGGAGTTTGTAATACTTTGTGTGGTACAAGGGATTGAATTTCCTCATGCACTATGTGACACTGGTTCATCAGTCAGCATCTTACCAAAGGTCATGGCAGACCATCTGGGCCTGCAAGTAGAGCCTTCACCAGAGATCTTTACATTCGTGGATTACACTCAGAAAAACTCTGGAGGCTTCATCAGAGACCTGGAAGTACATATTGGTAATGCTATCGTCCCTGTGGATTTTCATGTCCTAGACATCAAGCTAAATTGGAACTCTTCCCTCTTACTTGGAATAGCATTTATGGCTACAGTAGGAGCCATATGTGACATGAACACCAACATGATGTGCTTGACTATGATAGATCCAGACGTCCACTACGACCCTGTCAAGCTTGGTAAACCACCAGCCATATCAGTGGTAAAAAAGAGATGATACTGGTATCATTGCAGTTTGTCATTGTGAAGTCGAGTAACGAGACAGAGTACTCGGGATCGATCGACAGCACTTTAACATCATCGATCGACCACTCGCAAGTCAGAGGAGATCGACAATAAACATAGATCATCGATCGACAGAGACCCACCAGATGATGAACTCGATCTACCAGATCATTGCTACCCCGAATTTCGCCATCCCACCCAGCCGAAAGGAAGATGATTA
>NC_079513.1:8331178-8487898 GCF_000801105.2 Raphanus sativus | reverse complement strand
CATCAGTTTGACATGGAAGATTTGGGACAGAAGGTTGCAAGTCATCAAAACAGATTTAGCAAAGATATATCCGAGATGGACAAGATCAGATGATGCCACAAGAAGCTTCACTGCTGCTAAGTCCAAAGATGAGGGAAATGTTTGCCCACCAGGCAAACAACAACCCCCACTGCACCCCATGAGTCACTCACCTACCACAGTCAAGCTAAATGACTATAACAAAGCGCTGAGTGGAGGCAACCCACGTTTTCTTTTATTTTCCTTTATTTTATTTATTTTTCATTTTGCTTTATTTTCGGATTTATTTTGCAGTTTTTATTTAGATCCAAGTAGAATGATGATTCCGTCGACCGACATTACCATTCATATCGCTCGACACCACACGACCATTACTAACGATCGACGTATACCACTACGAATCGATCGACACCTTGTCGATCAGGTTTATTCATTCTAACTTGTTATATTTATTAATTATGATTTATTTTATTTACTTCACCACCGGCTGTGTTACACTGGGACAGTGTAATTTAAGTCTGGGGGGAGTTTAAAATATGTGTTTTATTTTTTTTTATTCAAAATTGTTTTTCAAAATTATTTTTCACATAAGTATTAAATAGGAACATTGATATAGATTTATATTTGATTGTCTGACCACTCTTTAGCACCATTCTAGATTACTGATTGCAGATAGTACTAAAGATGCTAAAGTGGATCAACCTGTCATCTATATTCACTAGCTAAGATTGTTTGAAGGAACCAAAGCTGACCTTAACACTAATACTGACTTATTTGCTTGTCTTGGGCTTGGAAATCACTGGATCGGAATCCTCTTACAAGTCTGGAAGGTAAAAAAGTCTGTGTGTTTCTGGTTCCCTTCCTTCTCTCTCTTCAGCGTCTCAAGATCTAAGTTTATGTTATAAAAGATTGAAATGATTTCTTGAGAGGCAGAGGGGTAGGAGTGTCTCCTGCGACCCCAGTATTCTAAATCTCAAGGATGATCACACATTGTGGAAACGAGGGATAGGTTCAATACCAAACCCCATTGTTCGCTACACTTTGTCAAAAATGTATGAGTTACAATGCAAATGTAAATGAGATGGACTAGATGACCTATGTGGCATCGAAACCTGTTGAAATTGAAACTAATAAGAGATTCAGAGAAGAGAGATGAGGGGAGAAAGGGATCAGAGAAGACTACCTGTGTGTTCAGATACTTGTTTGAGTTGAATTCATGTGTCCTTTGATCGATACTCCTAAGGTAAAGCCTGCACTTTTATTTTATGTTAAGAAATGAGGTTAGTAGAGGGGAATGTCAGATGAGATTTGCTAAGTTGTTGACTAGATGAGTTTGGTTGCTAAGCTAGGATAAGGCATAATGAACTTCTGTGATTAGGATGTTTAGACATGAATTGCAAACCCATAGAGTGATGACTTCAATATTTGAATCTTTGAGTTCCTGCTGTTTTCAAAACTTTTCCAAAGACTACTGTTTTTGCTTGAGGACAAGCAAAGGAGTAAGTCTGGGGAAGTTGATATACCATGGATTTTACCCGTTTTTAACCATGGTATACTAGTATTTTATTATATATTTAATCTGTTTCTAGCCTGTTAGGTATGTTTTCAGGTTCAGGAGCATTTTGTGAGAAAGTGATGTTTTGGAGCATTTTGGAGTACAAGAGATGATATACCCGAGTTGACCATTCAAGACCAAGTCGGAAGTCAACATTGCGATTATAATCGATCGATACTCATCCAGAGTTGTCGATCGATGTAGCTGAGAAGATCCGCGTACTAGAGATTATAATCGATCGATACACATCCAGTGTTGTCGATCGATATCGAAGACGAAATGGGTTAGCCGACTACTTCACCAAGACTTCACCAAATTACGAGATTGCCCCTGACGAATTTTTAACCTAATGGAAATGCTTAAATATTCCTGCTAAGTGTTTTTGACGGCAACCTTCGAAAGAAGCAAGCTTTTGACAACCCTCAAGGGAAAAGCAGAGAGTGTGAGAGAGAGACTAGAGTTTTATTTGTCTTGAGAGATTGGAGAGATTTCTCATCTCCTTTTGTATTTCTACTTATTCTATCTATGCAATTCTTTCATCTATCTATTGTTATGAATTGCTTAGCTATGTCTGAGTAGTCTACTTGTTAGATCTAGGGTTTAAATAGGTTTGTGGGATTAGCCCCAAACTATAATTGCTAAGTTGTGATATTCATCAAATGGATTGCACCCTATGCTTGTTTTAGATTAGCTAACTAGAACATAGATCACTAGTATCTTTGATTATCTTGAATTATCCATTTGAACTTGCTTGTCTCCCGTTGAGAAGAGCGACAGCTCCTCCTTGAGACCTTGTGTTCATATTCGGCTCGCACCTAGGCAGATCTAGAAGCCGTCGATCGCTATCCTGACAGGTGAATCGATCGGCGCTGCGAAAGGTGTATCGCTCGATATCTCAAAAGGATATTGATCGACTCTTTTTCTGCGCCAACATTACGACAGTTGAGGCCAGAGATCTAGATTATTTAACCAGTGATACTTCACTTGAGTTAAGCGGCTGAGATCTATAGTATCATGCAAGCAACTTGTTAAAAAATTTATAGAGATTATAATCTACATTTCTGATTAGAAACCCTATGTCTAGCACTCTTTATCACATTTAAACAACCCATCATATTGTTAGTTAGAGCAACTACCTTGCTCATTTTAGGAATTGTTACTTTTATTTCCATCATATAAATCAACCTTGCCTAGGATTGATTAGTAGATTTCATTTAATTGGTTCCCTAGCTCCTCGTGATTCGATCCCTAAGTACTACAGCTGTACCTCTTATTTGAGAGAATAAGCTCTACTGGGTAATTTGAGCACTATCATGAAGCGAGTGGCAAGTTGTAGAAACTTGTTGTTGAGCTCATTGTAGCTTCCATCAATCTTGGAGTGAAGGTTCTTCAACTCATACCCAACATGCTTCTCACTTCTAGTCTGGGTTTCCAAGATCTGTTTTACTAGAGCATTTGTGATGCTTTCCTGAGGGGTAGAAGTAGAAGGACTAGCTTGTTGTTGAGAAGGTTGGTTGTTGTAGAGGGGCCTTTGCTGGTAGTTGTTTTGGTATTGAAAGTTTGGCTCTTTTCTATACCATGTGCCATTAGCATTAGTGAAGCACAACTCCTCTTGGCCTTCTAATTCATTAACCTCCTTGATCCCTACATGCTGTTTTTGTTTTTGTCTCCAACAGAGTTCAACTGCCCTTGCTTAGCCTTCTCTTTGATAAGCATGTCTAGCTTCTCTTGGAGAGACTTAATCTCCTTCCTTGTGTGCTGATCATCACTTCTGTTGGCTCTATCGTGCTCTCCACTGTAGATTGAGTCACTCTTCACCATGTTGTCAACCAGCTCCTCTGCATCCTCTTCCGTTCTGCCTAGGAAGAATCCATTGCTTGTTGTGTCTAATCTGGCTCTGTACACAGGTAGAACACCCCTGTAGAATGTACTCAGCAAGCTTTCCTTTGTGAATCTGTGGTGTGGGCACTGAGACCAATAGCCCTTGAACCTTTCCCATGCCTCACTAGAGCTCTCAAGGTTTTTCTGCTGGAAGGTAGAGATTTCATTCCTTATCTTGGTTGTCCTGTAGGCAGAGAAGAATTTCTCTAAGAATGCTCTCTTGCAATCATCCCAAGTAGTGATGGAGTCACTTGGAAGAGTCCTCTCCTATTGGTGTGCTTTATCTCCCAAGGAAAAAGGGAACAACTTGAGCTTGAAAGCATCTTCAGAAACACCATTGATCTTGGACAAGCTACAATACTTATCAAACTTGTCCAAGTGATCATATGGATCTTCAGCAGCAAGGTCATGATACTTGTTGTTCTCTATTGTGTTGAGCAGCCCTGATTTGTTCTCAAAGTTGTTGTTCTCCACAGCTGGTGCTCTGATTCCCAACCTATGACCATGAATGTATGGTTGATCATAGGCTCCAATGGTACGAGCTGGGCGTTGTGGGTGTTGTGGTTGGCGCTGTGGTCGAAGGTTGGTAGCTCCTTGACCATCTCCCTCTTGGTCAGCTCCCAAGGGGATCTCTCCAGCCTGATTCAGGTTCTGATGATGAGCCATCTCAAAACCCAATCTGTCTAAATGAGCATGTTGCTCTTCCTCTCTCCTCCTCCTTCTATTCTCTCGTTCCAAAGCTTTGATGTCTACAACTAGTGGAGTGAGGTTTGTAGTCCCTCTACTTCTCAAGTTCATACACCTGAAATGCAAAAAGAAGAAAAAGCAAAGCCAATATCACAATAAAATAAAAATGACTTAGTCTCAAGCAAGTGACTAAATCCCAATGTCAAAATCAACTTAGAACTTGGCAACGACGCCAATTTGATAATAGGACTTTTCAAGGGTCCCTAACCAAATTTTGTAGTGTAAAAGATTGTCGAACTAATCCTAAGTGATTCTAATGCACTAAGAATACAAGTTCATACTTAATCTAAGTGCAATCCAAAAGTGAGATGAGAATTAACTAAGCAATATTAAAATGCAAGTAAATAAGAAACTTTCTTTGATTATGAGATGGGGGAACTCATGGGAATATGGATTAGACCTTGGGTGATCAAGTTTTGAACTAAAGGTGGCAGTTTTCAATCAAACTAACATCCTTATGCCTACACACAACACTAAACAAGCTCTATGCCTAGATGAATGTTCATTTGCTAAAGCAACTCAAGCATCAAATTCCTTTGGTTGAATGTTACTAAAGCAATCATTAATATCAAGTCTACTAGCAATCTTAACACCTTTAACAACAAATTCCTTTGGCAAAGTGTGTTAAAAGCTTAGAAGAGTTGGTTCAGGCATTTCATCAAACAACTTCCGGAGATGAAATGCCTAAAGTTCAACTTTTGAAAGGCCAACTCAAAAGATGCATTAAGAATACTCTACTAGCAAGGAACAAGAGAGATATATACCTAAACACCTTAGATCTAGCTTGATCACCCTTAATCTCCCTAACCCATGAATCCTAAAGTGGACTACTCACTAATCACCATGATTCCTCTTAAACCCATGAGGGATTTAAGCTTAATCATGTAAAGAAAGATAGATAAGAACTTAAAATTACTCAAGAACACAAGAACAAAATGATGATTTGATTCAACTTTTCACCAAAAAGGTTTGTGTTTCGTAAGAGAAATTAAGATAAGTCTCAACTTTTGGGTTACAAGAGTATTTATATGGTCTTTGGAAAACCTAATGGTCTCCATATAAAAGTCTAAAATGCCCTTTTAAAACTACTCAAATCGACCAAGGAAAAGATGTGAGAGCGGCCTTGTGAACCTGCTGTGACAACCTGCTCTGGAACTCGGATGAACTACATCGGCTTCTCAGACCCGCTGCACTTACCCGCTCCAGCACTTGTTCGAGACATCTTCATACTGAGGGTGAGAGGGGCTTGGTGTAGTCGGTGTGTGGCCTCGCCCCGAGTCTCGTTGTGACCACAGCAGGTACGTGTTCCCGCTCCAGACAATCGCTCTGGTGTTTCACTTCAGTATGACTTCGGGTGGTGATGCAGACTTGATGATGTTCTTCGGCCAGCGGTCAGGCCTACTCGCTTTGCAGGTCGCTCCCAGACCCGTCACATGTACAGCGGCTACCACATCTAGCTGCACTAACCCGCTCTACGACTTCTATCTTCATGCGACCTGGACGATGATGTGTTGATGTGTTGATGTGCAGAGTGGGTTTGGCAAGTCGCTTCACATACTCGCTCTGATACTCGTCAGGTTCCCAGCGGCCATAGTAACCCGCTGCAAGGACCCGCTGTGTGCCTTGATCCATATGAGCTCGACCAGAACCCAATATACACTCATTCTTGACTTGAAATGGCTTCAAACACCTCCAAGAACTCCATAGGACACTCCAACACCTAATAAGGACAATGAATGCAATATGAACTCTAAAGATGCCTTATTCCTAATCTACATGCTCAAAATGTATAAAAAAATGAATGGCTAAAATCATGTAAATATGCAAGATATCACAGAGCTTATCAAAGATGAGATAAGGTCTTGAAAACTTGAGAACTTTAGAGAAACATTAGAGAGAGAAACTTAGAGAGAGGTTTTTTATGAAATTTTTGATGATATTTCACAAGGGGGTACCACATATTTATAGATGAGGATAAGATGACGCTTACCTCATTTCTTGTATCAATTCTAAATGAAACAATTAAAGTTGAACCATCTAGACACCTATATCCAGTTTAAGCAAAGAAACTAAACTATCAAGCAGACTCAAATCAAACATCAGACTGACTCAATTCACAAAGACGGATACATATTAGAACTAAACTATGTTTATTCAAAGTCCTAGGCCGTGTACGAGAAATTACGAGAATAGCCCTCACCTTAGAAATGAGGAGAAGTGGTATCTATGAACTCCAACTGCTCAAACAGACTCCAAATATGAAATGAGGACGAAAAATCAAGTCAGAACGCCCTTCGAACTGTCCAGAATGGGTTACCGGCGATTTGGTCTAAAGTCAACTCGTATGTAAAAGGTCAACCTGGTCAATGCTGACCCAAGCCGGTCAACCCTTGACCATATTGAAATCGATTTGACCAACCGGTTTTGCTAAACAGAAATCGATTTCAATCGGACCAATTGGTTTTTATTTAACCAGAATTAAATCAATTTTAACCACTGGTTTCAGCTAACTAATTTTGATTAATTTAAACCAGAAATTAATTTTATAATTAACCGGTTAACTTAACCAAACCATAATTGATTCAACCTAGCCGGTTGACCGAGTCGTGGTATGACTCGCCGAGTCAACTCGGCCGGGTTGTCGAGTCAACGGCGAATCACCGGCAGCGAAAAGGACTGCGACAGCTTACCGGAATCAATGACGGCGATGGACAACGGCGGCGTGCGGCGGCGCATGAGGTCCACGCGTGGAACGTGTGGCGGAGGACAGCACACGCACTGTATGGCGCAGGGAAGAAGCCGCGCGTGACGGCGCGTCTGGGCGGATCTCCTGCTGATCTTCCTGCTCCGGACCCGTCTCGGTAAGGGAAACACAGTGGTGGTCTTAAAATCATGAAACTCCAAATGGTTTAGGAGTTATGATCGATTTAGTGAACAATTGTTGATAATCAAATCGGAAAGGATGGCTTCATGGTTACCTTTGGCTGGGTTCGATGGTGAACTGGTCGATCTCGACTCTGGACGTGGTGACGTCGGCGGTACAATTTCAGGCGGAGACAATGGCTCTATCTCTGTAAAGTTTTAACACTTGGAGTTTCTGGAAAATAAAATAATTGAAAATAATGGTTTATATAGATGACTCACCAACAAGCTTCTGTAATCCTAACGAGCTTTGACGGGCCAAAGAGTTTAGGTTATTATAGAAAATATTAATGTTGGGGGCATAGACAGGTATGGAAACAAAAAAAATTTATGAGTAAGGGCATTATATATTAGGCTTTTAAGTTACACTAATTTTTTATTTTTATTGGGTTTATTGCCCCCATGTTGTTTAGTGTGGCTCCGCCACTGGGTTTACTCACCTCTAATCGCCTGAAAAAATGATGAAGCATAGGAAAAGAAACAATCTCAATTACATTTAATGCTTCTGGATCCCTGATAGCTTTTTAGGGTCCACGTTTACATTTTCGGACGTAACGTTCTCAAAACGGTCCTTTTTATTTTCACTTTGGCCTTTTTCATTATTAAAACTCAAAACGACATCGTTAACTCAAGGTGTCTATGTGGTTGAGCGAGGTCCAAAGGCTGAACAAGCAACCTCATGATGATCTTATTTAGCATTGGAAACCCTTTGTATTATTATGTGAAAGATTCCTCCGCCATGGCTGCTCCTTTTCTAAGCTCCCCTCTTCAACTCACATCCACTTCTCCGATTCTCTTCACTAAAGTGCCTCCCACAAACCAAATCCAATTCAACCAGAGAACAACAACAACAACATGCACATCCTCCAACAGACTCCGTCTCCTCCTCCGCCGTTCCGCTGCGGCTGGTACCGCCGTGACGGATCAGACAGAAGGAGGAGAGGATGTTCTGCTAAATCCCACGCCTGAAGAGGAGAAGCGTGAGGAGGTGGTGGTGGCTTACGATTGGACAGAGGAGTGGTATCCTCTGTACCTCACCAGAGACGTTCCCGACGATGCGCCGCTTGGTCTCACTGTCTTCGATCGCCAGATTGTGTTGTACAGAGACGGCGAGGGAACGCTTCGCTGTTACGAAGATCGGTGTCCACATCGGTGAGCGAGAACCACTCATTTTTATATGCAAAAAATCTCATCTACTTAGATTTTCTTACTTCTTTGAATATTACTACTGTTTAGAAACGGCTGAATCAGGACACGTTACTCGATTTAGTTCGGTTCGGTCGGGGATTTCAAATTAAACCAAATTTTATAGATTATTCTATTTAAATATATTTTCTTTTTCTATATAATTGGTTAAATATTAAATTATTTAACGAATGCCTATTAGTTACACAACAGTTATTTGGTTATATAAATTTGTAGATCGTTCAGGTTAATATGCCCACATATATTGCTTGAATCACAATTTTGCTTTATATGTGTGAGTGTTGTCTTATAGGTTAGCTAAGTTGTCTGAAGGACAACTGATTGATGGGAGGTTGGAATGTTTGTACCATGGTTGGCAATTTGAAGGAGATGGCAAATGCGTCAAGATACCTCAGGTTTTTCTGTTCACTGATCTTTTTTAAGAGCTGAATAAAAGATTAAGATTCTTTATTCACTTACTCGATTTTTTTTTTTGTTAACAGCTTCCTGCGAGTGCCAAGATTCCAAAGGTTGCTTGTGTGAAGACCTACGAGGTGAAGGATTCACAGGGAGTTGTGTGGGTTTGGATATCGACGAAGACGCCTCCAGACCCGGAAAAACTTCCTTGGTTTGAGAATTTCGCTAGACCTGGTTTCTATGACATCTCGGGTGTTCACGAGCTACCTTACGATCATTCCATCCTTCTAGAGAATCTTATGGATCCGGCTCATGTCCCTATCTCTCATGACAGAACTGACTTCACTGCTAAAAGAGAAGATGCGCAGCCGCTTGTCTTTGAGGTCACGGAGAGAACTAACCGTGGTTTCGCGGGGACTTGGGGACGGGAGAAAGAAGGCGGTAAAGGGAGTAATTTACTCCGGTTCAGTGCTCCATGTGTTCTGCAGAACAACCGGGAGTTTGAGGGAAAGGACGGGGTGAAGAACTACTTTTCAGGGCTGTTCCTTTGTAGACCTACAGGACAAGGGAAGTCTATGCTTATAGTTAGGTTCGGTGTCACGAAAAGATCGCCTTTGGTTCAGGTGTTACCTCTATGGTTCTGGCATCAGAATGCATGCAAGGTCTTTGAACAGGACATGGGGTTTTTATCGTCACAAAACGAGGTTTTGATGAAGGAGAAAGTACCAACAAAGGAGTTGTATCTTAACCTGAAGTCATCAGACACGTGGGTTGCTGAATATAGAAAGTGGATGGACAAAGTTGGTCATGGGATGCCTTACCATTTCGGGCATAGGACAATCTCTCTCCCTAAGGTCCCTCCTGTGGTGGAACACGCCCCTGCGGGACTCATTGCAGGTCTCTCGGCTTCTTATCCTGCAAAAGGTGGAGTAGGTACTATGCAGGCTCCCAATTTGGCTAACCGCTACTTCAGACATGTGATCCATTGTAGAAGCTGCAGCAAAGTGATCAAATCTTTTGAACTCTGGAAAAATATCCTCTTTGGCACAGCCGTGGCCTTGACGGCTTTGGCCATTCTGGTGGTTAGTAGGCAGTGGAAGGCTGTACTGTTAGGTTCAGCTGCGTTGTGCTCAGCTTCAGCTTATGCTTGCTTAAGAGCTATACAAATGAACACCAATAACTTCATTAGAACACACAGAAGACTATGAAAATGTGTACCGGCATGGCATGTCTCTTCTTCCTACCAATTTGTATTTCTGTAAAATACTATTTTGCTTGTAATCATGAAGTTTATATGTTGCAAAAACTTGAGCCATTTCTTCTCTTTCTCTTGAGCTGCTAATTTACAAGCCAGTGCTTTTCTGACTTCTTCCAATCTTCTTGTCGCTGAATCTGAATTCTTTTGATCATTCCTGTTCCTGTAATCCTGTTCACCATCTCTCCTATGTTTCTTTGCTTGTATATGCTACTAGAGCTTTCATGTGTCTACTGGACCAATATTCTCTCTCATGGTTGGTGTTGATGAGGCTAAACAAGTCTGGCTTCTATTCCTCTTCATGTTTTGCTGCTCAAACAGCTTTGACAAACTTCTTCTCACGTTTCCTTTTGCCAACTCTGCTCCTTTTCTTCTTCTTTTTCTGTTTCTCAAATTTATCTTTTCCGTTCTTGATATGTTCAAGAGCGTGATCCATCGACAGCTTTGGTAGAACTACTTTTACCAAGATCCGTTGGCCAGAGGCGCCAAGTCCCATCCCTTCACACGGTAACCCATACTTGCCACATCTGATGTGATTTTCTCACTTAGCAAATATAGCTATTTCAGTTTGGACGCCTCTCCGTTGATTGGTTACTTTCTAAAACGCATATGCCTTGAGGAGACTCTTCATCATAATCACTCGAAACAGATTCATCAGAGCTTGAAGCACTACTGGCTTCTTTTTCTTCCTCCCCCTCTTCATCATTATCAGTCATCTCAATGTGCTCTGACAATGCCATAGCATCAGATCCTGGCTTTGCTGAGATTCCATCTTCTCTGAAAACAACTCTGCCTGCTTATGGGGTCAGAACTAGAACTAACACTGGCTGAGCTGAAGATTCTTTACAATCTCGTAAACAAAACAAACTATTTTACCCTGGAAACAGAAAATTTATCAAAAAAAAAAGGTCTGCCTGCTTCTTTCTTATCATCCCATGATTTAATTTAGCCATCCTCTTATATGTTGGAACTCGTTTTTGAAAAATGGTGTGGACCATTTTTTGGTCGGTTTTCGATGGAAACGTTTACTGGAAAGAAAATAAAAGCCGGATTTTGGGCAAGATAAAATTGTAACCGAGAAATTACCTAGAATGACTCAAATTATTCCAAAAATTACTAGAATGACTCATATTAAATTATAATTACTAGACTAAAATCTAAAACATGCAAATTTACTTAAAACCCCATCATTCACTTGATTAACCTATATTGTCATTAAAATATAATTTAAAATAATAAAAATGAAATACTAGAAAAAAGAGTTTACCGGGTCTTTTTTTTTTTGAATGTGTTAAATTTTATTCATCAAAAAAGCCTTATTACATCAAGTGTTTACTGTTTTACTTTTGCAACAAGAAGAAGAAAAAGCAAACCAAAAACAAACATCAAACCCTTCAAACAAGCTACTACAAACACCAACTTTCCCTTTCAAATTTGACCAAAGCTATGTGATTCTCCTCCTTAAAACCCCATTAGAGAAAACCCATTGGGACAAAACTCTAATGGAGAAAAAGAGCAAAACATCACACAGCAAAGGAATAGAATTCTACTACTTCATCCACAACTTCAAACACTTCCAACTTCAAAGGACCTACACTCTGGTACCAAACCAAAAAGAAAGAACATCCGCCATTTTACCACTCTTCTCCATTCTAACCAAGCTAAGCTTATTCCTTATCATCTTGTCAACAAGCTTTAACAAAATCACAATGGCCGTAAGCTTCTCTCCATGCTTCACCCTATTTCTTTCTCTCCATATCGCATAAACAGCAGCTTGGAATGAGTAACGAACACAGAAGGTGCTCTTCCTGCCCCTTGAGTTATCTGTTAACAGAGCAATAATAGTGGCCCAGTCCTTAGAGAAATCACTACGAAGAATACCCAGAGTGAGAGATTCCCAAAGCTGAGCAGAGTAGGTACAGTCAAAAAAGAGATGGTTCCTGGTTTCGACTGCATTTTTACAAAGCACACACACAGTATCAGCTCCCAGACACCATTTGGAGACTCTGTCCATAGTAGCAAGCCGATTTAATAACGCAAGCCAAGTTATAAAAGTAAACTTTGGCGTTGCTTTAGAAAACCAAACTCCTTTTGCCCAACCACATTGACTGGATTCTTCTCTAATTAAACTCCAAGTATCATGAGTTGAAAACTTCTCCTTGAAACCCGAATTACCTTTCCACATATCAACATCCTCTGTACTATCAATCAGCTTCAGCTTTATCAATCTCAACTCAGCTTCAATCTCATTAATCACAGTACTTCTATGTTTCCTTCTCCGTCTTAAACACATGATAGCTTCCTCCAAAGTAGCTTCTTTCCTCACTCCCATATCAATAAAGCCTCTATCTCCCAAAATGTCAAACAACGTCCCCTTACTTAACCACTTATCAAACCAGAAAGATGTGTGACGCCCATTCCCCACTTCCTTATGATAAAACATCTTAGCAACTTCTCTCATCTTCAAAATCTTCCTCCACATCCAGAACCCCACATGGCTTTTAAAGTTTACCTCCCAAAAATTCTTTTTCTTGAGTAAGTAAACCTTTATCCATTTCCCCCAAAGTGAACAACCAGATAACAACCTCCATATGAGCTTCAAACCATAAACCTTATTCACCTCTTTTAATCTTCTTATCCCCAACCCACCTTCACTTTTCGGCTTACTGAGATCAATCCAGGCTACTTTCGCTCGAGTAGATCCGAGAGCAGGGCCAGACCAAAGAAACGAAGAACAGAGTTGTTCTATTTCCTTAATACACTTGCTCGGAAGCCTAAAAGCCCCAGCCCAGAAGTTAACTATACTCATTATAACTGCAGTGATTAATTGCAGGCGACCAGCATAAGTGAGAAACCGGCAAGTCCAAGAACTGATATTACGTCTCACATTTTCCACCAGAAGAACATAATCTTGCTTGCACATCACTTTAGTCATCAAAGGCAAACCTAAGTAGCGAACAAGGAGTTTACCTTCAGCAAATGGGAAATTTCTCAAGATACTGCTTCTTTCAACATCAGTCACTCCCGCCATGAAGAGGGTCGACTTTTCGATGCTAATGTTCAGACCAGACCACTTTGCAAAATCTCCAAATACTGTTAATGCTCCTTCAATCGACTTTTTGGTGCCTTCTACAAAGACCATTAGGTCATCTGCGAAGCATAGATGAGTTAGGGACAAAGCTTTGCATTTAGGATGTAAGTTGAACCTGTTCTCCCTCATAACTTTGTCAATCTGAAGAGACAATACGTTCATGCAAAGAACAAAAAGATAGGGAGAGAGAGAGCAGCCCTGTCTCAGCCCCCTTGAACTTTGAAAGTACTCTGCTAGCTCACCATTAACCTGAACTGAAAAAGAAGGAGTAGAGATGCAGAGTTTTATCCAGTGAATGAACTTCCCAGGAACCCCATAGCCTCTAGAATCTGAAGCACAAAAACCCATTGCACAGAGTCAAACGCTTTGGATATGTCAATCTTCATCACACACCTTGGCGAGACAGTGTCTTTATGGTAGTCTTTGACTAACTCCGAGGCAAGAAGCACATTTTCCATTAGGAGTCTGCCTTTGATAAACGCTGACTGGTTTTCAGTAATCACTCTAGGGAGAATCTGTTTCAGCCTATTCGCAAGAATCTTCGACACCACCTTGTAGAGGACATTGCAACAAGCAATAAGCCTAAAATCTTTCATCTCCATCGAATCCACTTTCTTTGGAACCAGCGCAAGAATCGTCGAATTCACACCCTTTGGGATATTTAACTCTGTCATGAAAACAAATCTGACGTTTCTAAGAAAGTCTGCCACCACTTTAACGATAAATTTATTTTTTAAACAGATTTTATAAACAGATTTATTACTCGACAGATTTATTTTTTTTGAAAATAAATCTGCCAACGATTAAATATCAAGGGCACTTTGATAATATATTTTTTTTGTTATAAGTTATAACTGTGGGTAAGGTCAATTTCGTCCAGAAAAATATTCTAATAATTTTTGGAAAATGTGAGTCATTGTAGTAATAATACAATAAATTTGTGTCATTTTAGTAAACTTCCCTAAATATTATGAAATAATCTATGTTTGTCAAAATCAGAGTTGTAAGAAATAGAAGTCCAAAATGAATGTATAAAAAATTATATTTGGTTATATATATAATTTAACTAATATTTCATTTTGGATATCTTCTTATATATTAATTAAGAAGTCATTTTAGTGATTTTGACTTAGTGTCATTCATAGAAAAACTCTCCAATTAATTATTTTAATTTGATGGTTTGATAGGTTTTTATTTTGATTTATTTAATTTAGTTTTAAAAGAAACTAAATCAAGAACAACCTCACATTAATAGGCAAACAAATCATACTTAACAATATTGGTTTTCGCAAATATATATTTAAGGAAATTGTGCCATTAATAATTGGTTTTCCTATATTTTAATTTTTCCAATTATATATAATTATCACTGTAGCTTTCGGTAAGTTATCTTCCTATATATTAATTGAGAAGTCACTTTAGTGATTTTGTCTTATGTTTCATTCATGAAAAAACTCTTCAATTACTTTTTTTAATTTGATTGGTTGATAGGTTTTTTTAACTCTGCATAATTATGCTATTACAAACTATGAGAATATTACAGACGATTTTACAGCCGACAATTATACCCGTCACTGACTGCATCACCTCACCTAAAACCACCCTATCGGATCCATGCTTGACGGTACTCCTTGCGACATGCTGCATAATCTCTAGTAAGCTGTCTCTCCCTTAATTCGCATAATTCCGTCTTCACTAGGACTCGAAACCCAGACCTCCTGGTGTAAAAGCATTAATGAACCCTTAGTCAAACCACTGGACCAAGGGAGCTTCCAGAGTTGGTTGATAGGTTTTGATTTTGATTTATTTAATTCAGGCTTTTTTAAAAATCGAAATCGAAAACAATCTTACATTAGTATTAGTAGTCACACAAATTATACTTAACAATAATGGTTTTCGCAAATATTTATTTAAGGAAATTCTGTCATTAATGATTTTGGTTTTCCTATATTTTAATTTTCCAATTATATCTAATATCATTGTACCTTTCGATAAGTTATAAAAAGAATTATATATGAAATTCCAAATAATAATATTACATATAATAACTAACTAAATTTTGATCCGTCCTTCTGGGCGGGTGTTTACTTTAACTTATAAAAATATTATTAACTTATACCAAACTGGAAATTATTGGATTTTATAAAGTATAGTACACGTTCTTTGCTATCATATGATTGTTATTGTATTTAATGTACTTGTAACACGAAAAAAAATACTAATGTTAGTATATATATTTTTTGCATTGTTTATTTGATATTGTAACCATAATTTTTAAATCAATAATGACATATCTATCGTATTAATGGACAACAAATTTTGTTTGAGAGAAATATATTTTTACCTTTGTATTATATAAAAATTATAAATATCAATAATTATAATAAACAACTAATAATTACAATGAACCAATAAATAATCTAGTTATCAAAATAGATCATAATAGCAAATTAAATAATGTGGCCCAATTATTATATAGTAACAATTTAAAAGAAAACATAAGCCCAACTGAAGATAGATGTTATCTTTGTGTCCAAACAACATTTTAATATTTTTAACTTTGCAATTCATGTTGCCAAACAAAACTAAAAGGTACTTCTGCTTTAATAAGATATTTTCCAATTATATCTAATATCATTGTACCTTTCGATAAGTTATAAAAAGAATTATATATGAAATTCCAAATAATAATATTACATATAATAACTAACTAAATTTTGATCCGTCCGACTGGGCGGGTGTTTACTTTAACTTATAAAAATATTATTAACTTATACCAAACTGGAAATTATTGGATTTTATAAAGTATAGTACACGTTCTTTGCTATCATATGATTGTTATTGTATTTAATGTACTTGTAACACGAAAAAAAATACTAATGTTAGTATATATATTTTTTGCATTGTTTATTTGATATTGTAACCATAATTTTTAAATCAATAATGACATATCTATCGTATTAATGGACAACAAATTTTGTTTGAGAGAAATATATTTTTACCTTTGTATTATATAAAAATTATAAATATCAATAATTATAATAAACAACTAATAATTACAATGAACCAATAAATAATCTAGTTATCAAAATAGATCATAATAGCAAATTAAATAATGTGGCCCAATTATTATATAGTAACAATTTAAAAGAAAACATAAGCCCAACTGAAGATAGATGTTATCTTTGTGTCCAAACAACATTTTAATTTTTTTAACTTTGCAATTCATGTTGCCAAACAAAACTAAAAGGTACTTCTGCTTTAATAAGATACTAGATTTTGGACCCGCGCACCCGCGCGGGTATATGTTTGGAATGATTAAATATTAAACATAAATTTTACACTTTCATATTTGTTGATTTTTGATATTGGTGTATTTCGTTCGGTTTGTTGAGATGAATATATTAGGTGTAGTGCAAATAGAAGCGCCCGTCAATTTTAAATAAGACTTAGGAGCTAATTTTCTTATAGCTAATTTTCTTCTATAAGGTGTAGTGCAAATAGAAGAAAAGCAAGACTGGAGGGAGAAGGACAGAAAGATGAGAATCAGTTGAAAAAATCATAATGAAAATAGCTAACTCATGGTAAGTAAATGGTAAACATTTCTAACAATTTACAGTATGTCGTTTGATTATCTATATAGTTAGTCAATGTTGACTCTTTTGTTACCCTACAAAAAAACACGGTTAGTGTTAGATTATAGTAAAAAAGTAGGCAATTGAAGTTAACAAATATGTGTTTTGCTTCCACTAACCTGAACTCGCCATAAGGTTTTGAAAGGTCAGACTTTTGTGAGAAGAGTAAAAGTTGTTGACAAAGACATGTTTAGGTTGAGGATCGATTCTTGCTTTTCTAGTGACGCAATAGATTAGAGATATATATAGTTACTTCCGAAACGGTAGGTTAAATAAGAGAATTTTAGAAATTATTTTGTTAGTTGTGATTCGAAAGATTTGAACAGAGAATATACGGTTGTAAATTATATAGTAAACATTCCTTGTTATATTAAATCATCATAAAAACCGGACAGCTCGTTTTTAAATATTAGCCAAACGTGATTTGCAAGTTTTCATTAGAGAATATGAAGATTTTGTCAGTTAATTCATATCCTTCTTGTTGTGACGACTGCGTTGAAATAGGAAAATAATTGGAAATGTTATTAAGTTTAGGTACTCATTTATTAGTTTTGATTTCGTGCAGTTAATAATAAAATGATAATTGGGTTCACAAAATTTCTGGAACTATAGGATACAATTGAATCCAATAATATCTTAAGATACAAACCAACTTGAATTCGTGTAATATCTTTAGGATTATTTATTATGATACTAATATTTTATGATACGTACTTGATTGACACATTTTATTATATATCATGAGACTGACCATGATATTGTAATCGATAAACCAATAGATTCATAAAAACAATACTAAGATGAGACATTTCTTTGATAATTACATTTTTTATTAATCAAGCAATATAATGTATCAGAATTATATAGTTAAATATTAACACAATTTGTTTTTTTGATGTAGTCTATCGAATTTTGCATTTATCTAATATTTATAATCTTTTATATTCTGCAGACCAAAAGTAACCAAAGGATGTCAAAAAAAAGAGCAAGAGTAACCGAAATATATATTTGATTCACGGAAGATTTGGTTCACTTTGGTTTTATTTTTATTTTAAAAGGGAAAGTGGATCAAATTTAAGTCAATGGTTTAGTCATGAAATAAAACGACAGTTCAAAACTATCTCTCGTAATTTTTGTGCAAAACTAAGGGGTAAATACTAAATGTACTTTAGTTTTAATAGTTTAGATATTTTAGAATAAACGTCAAAATATCAGACACATCAAATGCCCGTAGAAGGTTTTATTTGCCAAATCTAACAAGTATTGCTAGTGTTGTGATATTCTCCGGTGTTTTTTTTTTTTTTTTTATCGCTGGATTGTATTATTAAGCCTTCAAAGCAAAGAGTTCTAAACAATGAGAACCAACAAACAACATAGAAAAGGGATACATCAGTAGGGATCCAAAATAAACTAACACATCTATTTTGCGTATGGATGACTAAAGATTCAGCTATTTGCTTTTACAATAGATGAATCTCAAAGGAGATAATCTTCATATTAATCCAAAAGCACCACGCTTCAGAGTGAGTTGAAAACGATTGTCATTCTCTTTTTTATTACTCCAGTAGGAGCCACCGAGATAAGACAACTCTTTATTTTGCTCTATTAGCAGAGTCAAAGAGATTACCGTTTCATAGAACTTCATACTGCGTTTCGAAGTAACCATAGTTTGCAGCAAGAACTCCATCACCATCGAATGAAGAACCATAAACGATTGAAGCCGGTAAGACCCGTTGCCACCATCCGCAGTAGATCTGTCAATTATCTTTTCTAAACAGTTCAACTGAACCGAAAGTTTTGTCTTTCCAAACTAATTGGAAGAATCATACAAAAGAACAAAAAACCTTGCCAGATTCAAAATAAATTGGCAATAAAACAGCGACCTGAAACAAAACAGATCAAAGAAAAAGAACAAATTAAACAAGCCGATGTCGGAGCTGGAGAAGCCTCCGATCATCGGCTTGAAACTATGAAAAATCTCTCTTTTTCTCTCTTGACGGCTAGGGTTTTCTCTCCACCCTTCTCCGGTGGTTATCATGAACACTTGGTGACTTTCCGATGGTTGACACAAATCTTAACGGATTTGCTATGGAAATAGCATCCGCCACCGAAACCACCATGGACTCATTATTTGGAGAGGAAGGAGGAATCACTGAATTGCCACGACAATGAAGATATGTTAAATGTTTGGATATCAAAACATATCGTACTTAACAATAATGAATATCACGGATATGTATTTAAATAATTGTGTCACCAATGCTCGGTTTTCCCATATTTAAATGTTTCCAACTATATCTAATTAGTATTGTAACTGTTTGGTAAAACATAAAACAAATAGATAAAAAACAATTCAAATAATATTACATATAGTAACTAATTATTGATTGGCTATTAATGTAAATTTGTTCTTAATTTAATCTATCTATATATATTAAGAAGACCTTCCCTCAATCCTCCTTCTGCCACGTCATCAATTCAGCTCCCCTCGCAGTGACACGTGTCCTCCTCGGTTGAAACGTAGAGTTTCATTAAGTCGTTTATTGTGCTTTTGTTTTTGTTGGGCTTCTGCTTACTCCAGACTTCGGTGTAATTTTGTTGGCTTTTTGTCCTGTCGAGCCTTTTGTCAATACCGTGTAGATGGAGTGCTGCGTTTTAGATAGGGTTTACCCAGAGCACCCATGTCGATTAGGTCTTCGAAATCGATCTTTCATCTTCTTCCTCAGAGTACAAAGCGTTTCCATTTACGAGATTATCATCTTAGAACCCTCTATTAACCTCTCACACACGATCTATATTCAATGCGATTTCTGGATCTGCAAGGCGGTGGAGTTTCGTCTATAAAAGGTATGATTTCCTCGTTAGATAATCATCCTCTCATTCTTCAAACCTAACAGTAAACTAATTCTATGAAATATGGCTAACGTTTCTGTCTTCCTCGCCGATTTACAGACTGGCCGCTCCTCCTCCACTGTTCAAATCCGTTTGCTGTGTTTCTGGGAGGCTAGGAATGCCTGCCGTGGCTGAGGGCTCATGGGTGTGGATATGCTCTTACTGGATTCCCAGGTATCTTATTTAGATCCGCCTTTTGTTTATAAACAGAATCTTTCACCAGTTAGTTCTTTAGGCATTTTCACCGTACTGAATCCATATTATAAAGAATTTTAAAAAAAAAATTGTTGAACATTTCTACCTGAGAAAATTTGCAAAGTTTGATAATTGTTGTGTCTATTTCGTATTTTCATATTCGCTACAGAGAACTGCTTCGTTCATAGAGAAGAGGAATCATATATGCTAGCCACATATGGCAGTGCGGTATAAATATTCGTTACCTCATCACTTGGGAAACAGAAGCAAGGATGGAAACTGAGTATCCAGAATGGTACAGAAAATTCCTTCCTGATGAAACACTTAACTCGGATTCGAGGACGAATCCCATATTAGTGAGGGAGACTTGTCATGTCCCCGATTGATAGAACCAAAATCGAGCACCGTCCTTTTTGGTTCATGGACATGGCCCATGATGGTGATCATGTTGACCAGCTTGATCCAACCGAGATTTCTCCATCAGATCATGACACTACTTTGGAGCTAGATGAGCTGAGTGAGATAAGTTACACTACTATGGAGCTGGATGGGCTAAGTGACACTAACTTGGAGCTGAATGAGCTAAGTGACACTGAAGAAGGAGCTGGTTTAGCTGCTGGGCGAAATGAGCGTTTTTCGGCCCACCGAAAAATTCATAACAAATTCGATTTGGGTCCGTTTTACACCAAATTGGACCAGGCCTTTCCTGATGGTCTCCTGCCCATTTGCATCAAGAAATATCAACAAAAGGAGTCAAAGTCGTGCCTAGGAAAGAGGCATTCAAACTCTGGTCAAAAGTCATAGTCCACATTTCGGTTTTTCATAAAAAGTCTTAGTCTTTGTTTGTGTTTTCTATGCTTCTAGTTCTCCACAATTATTTAAGTCTTTCTTTGACTCATTCTACTATAAATATGTAATTCATTTCATGAATAAAATCAGATCATTTTGGAGTTTATTTTCGTTTCTTCTCTAAGTGAGAGAGAGAGATAGTTATTTAGCTAGTTCATCGGTTTGAACCGGCTAGTTGATTTGGTGGTCAGCCAATCATCTTTGTGTGTTGTTTGGTGGTTAGCCAACACATTCATCCGTTCTTTGGTGGTTAGCCTTAGATCGTTGGTATATCAAGAGTCATTCCGCACCTCTTGACGATCCTATCAATCCATCCGAGTTCCAGAAGTGCCTTGCCTTCTCGGTTCATATCCAACATCCGGCTAAAGCAATCCTTCCCGATTTTGGGTCTATCATTTGGTATCAGAGCCACTTTGTCTGGTTTGTTTTCATTATTCTTTTCATCTTCTCATATATTCATCATTTTATTTTCTTATATCTTTTTGGATCTGGGCTGTTCTTTTACTCCCTTGTGATCGCCATTTAAAAAAAATCGTTTTAAAAAGAAAAAAAGGAAAAAATAAAAGAAAGTAAAAGTTTTGGCTTGAATCACTTCTGAAGAGAAATCCAAGGGGAGTGGTGGAAGAGAAAGCCTGCTGGCCGAGGAGAAATCTCGCCTTAGGACAATTAAGGCGGAACCATACAAAAATCTCCTCATCTTTCTTTCTCTTTTCTTTTACCCATAAAAAGTTGTTTTGGTTTTGATTGCTGAATTTTGACTGCCTATCATCCTTTGAACCAGTGGAAAGAACTCTGAGTGATCACCTAAAAATCGAGAGCTAAACACGTTGAGAGTGTGAGGATTTAATTTGCTAACTTGGTTGTTAAGTGTTTTCAAGATGTTTGGACTTCTCAAGAAATAAAAACCACAACAAGACGTCTACTTTCCTTTTAAAACTGTTTTTGAAAAGGAGCAATTTATTTTTGAAAAGAAACAGTTTGCTTCTAATGGGTTTGATTTTGTGCAGAAACAAAGGAACAGACGAAACATGTCCAAAGATGATGAGAAGAGGGTAAGAAGTGGAGATCGTCCTTTCACAAAGCCAAGAGAAGCAACCGTGATGCGCTAGATCAGAACGAATTTCAGACTTGTGCCAGCTTGGAGAAAATGTTGCATAAGGCAATTCATGCTATCCGTCAACCCAAAAAGAAGGGAAACACCAACAATTCTCCTCCACCAAAACAACAGAGTAATTTTTCTTTTCTTTCAGATTCTGATTTGAAAACAAATGTGTTGTCTTCTGATAAAAGCAAAGCTGTGAAACCCACAAGCAAAGCTCATTCTACCAGGTGCTTTAAATGCCATAGAATCGGTCATTATGCTATCAAGTGTCAAAAGCAAAGACCGATGGTGACTTTGGAGAATGAGAACATTGAAACCGAACCAGAAAAAGAAGACCCTTTGCCAATTTTTGATGACTTCACACATGAGCCAATGGAGGGGCTAGATGAAGAACAAATCCATGGTCATCAAGCCAACCAAGAAGGGTCTTCTTCCATTCAAAAACTGGACCAAACTCAAGGTGAACATTGTACTGATTATAATTCTTTTGCTTATAATCCTTTGCCTTTTAATGTTTCAGATTTGAGGATAAATCTTTTTGAAGATGGAGAGTATGATAGAACCAAAATCGAGCACCGTCCTTTTTGGTTCATGGACATGGCCCATGATGACATGGCCCATGATGGTGATCATGTCGACCAGCTTGATCCAACCGAGATTTTTCCATCAGATCGTGACACTACTTTGGAGCTAGATGAGCTGAGTGAGATAAGTGACACTACTATGGAGCTGGATGAGCTAAGTAACACTAACTTGGAGCTGAATAAGCTAAATGACACTGAAGAAGGAGCTGGTTTAGCTGCTGGGCGAAATAAGCCTTTTTCGGCCCACAAAAAAATTCATAACAAATTCGATTTGGGTCCGTTTTACACCAAATTGGACCAGGCCTTTCCTGATGGTCTCCTGCCCATTTGCATCAAGAAATATCAACAAAAGGAGTCAAAGTCGTTCCTAGGAAAGAGGCATTCAAACTCTGGTCAAAAGTCATAGTCCACATTTCGGTTTTTCATAAAAAGTCTTAGTCTTTGTTTGTGTTTTCTATGCTTCTAGTTCTCCACAATTATTTAAGTCTTTCTTTGACTCATTCTACTATAAATATGTAATTCATTTCATGAATAAAATCAGATCATTTTGGAGTTTATTTTTGTTTCTTCTCTAAGTGAGAGAGAGATAGTTATTTAGCTAGTTCATCGGTTTGAACCGGCTAGTTGATTTGGTGGTCAGCCAATCATCTTTGTGTGTTGTTTGGTGGTTAGCCAACACATTCATCCGTTATTTGGTGGTTAGCCTTAGATCATTGGTATATCAAGAGTCATTCCGCACCTCTTGACGATCCTATCAATCCATCCGAGTTCCAGAAGTGCCTTTCCTTCTCGGTTCATATCCAACATCCGGCTAAAGCCATCCTTCCCGATTTTGGGTCTATCATCAATCCTAGCTAGGATCGTCCGGACGGACCATGGTGCGAGGAGACACACCAGTCAGGTCGTAAGACCTTGAGACAAGTGTATCATGGTCCAAAATGATGGTTAAGGACTTCATGAAGCTAAGACTTAGCCAGGATACGATGGAAACAAGTGTAAAGGAGCTGGATGAGTGTTCCGGGAGCTGGACGAGGTCCGAATCAAGCTCAGTCAGCTAGGTGAAGCTGGAAATCAGTAAACTTTGATTTAATCAGCTCACGGAAGCTGGAAGACTAGCTCACTCAGCTGGGAGCAGTTGGTGGTCAGCTTATCTCAGCTGGCCGGAGTGTTCCGGTCCAAACCGGTGTGGCCGGGTCCGAGCGGTTACGGACCGAGCCGATGGTCCGTGTGTGACGGTTGGATTAAACTCATCACATATCAAACCAGGGAGTTGAGAAGGGCTCAGGAATTAATTTGAAAAAGGAAGAAACTGCCAAGGGCGATTATGGGAGATTACAGGCGGTTACTGGGCGACGTTTTGGAGAAACTGCCCCTTTTGACTTATCTCGTGGAAACCGCTTGGCCAGGGCGGTTATGGGGAGTTAATGATCAATTTCTCCTTGTATTTTCTTTGTCTCTGTCGAGAATATCATTCTCATAAGAGAGAACTCAGTCAAAACTTCTAGAGAGAAAAGGAGAGAGAAACCGGCGGTTGATCTGATCCGTGGTGGTTCCTTGGTTGTTTCCGGTGGAGTTTGTCTGCGAGATCAAGAGGATGGTTACAAGAAAAATAGTCAAGGATAAGGATGAGAAGGAGACAGCTTCTGGAGATCGTACCCCTAAGGGGAGAGGTGTGGCCGAGAACCACCAGACATAGCCGGCGGATGAACCGTTCGTGCGTATGGTTCGGTCTGGTTCGTTTGGTTACACCCATCTCTGATCTTATACTTTGTTCTTCATCTATTCTTGTATGTGGTAATGGATGTTGATGTTTCAGATGTGGAGGCACTGATCTTAGGCCTTGGCCGGATCAAAGAAGTAATGAAAGTTCATGGCTTTGGCCAGACTATTCATGGTTGGGATCTATATGATCTGGTCCGATTCATGGAATTTTGATTATGGGATCTCTTAGTTGGTATTTATCATAATTATTGGCATATTTTAATTAGTTTTTGGATCACTTATGAAGTTGGTCAGATTTGCATTTTTGAGTATATTGATGTGTAGATATGAACCAACCATGTTGTGTGATAGATTCTTGTGTAGTAATCTGATCATGTGTTTGTGTGTTGTGATGTTTTGGTTTCAGGTACAGAATCAGACCGTGGTAAAAGAAAGGGAACGTGAGGTCTCAGGCCGAGGAAGATATGTGGTGATTGGGTCGTTTCTGATGATGGTGTTATCTTAGTAGTTTATTGTTGTGAACTTATGCTACCTTAATCTGCAACTTGGTTATGCTGAATAATGTTTGATTATGTTTTATCTATCTACTAGTTGATGACCCGTGCATATGCGCTGGGTGAAATTTTTCTAATAAGTTTGTTTGAAAAATTTGTGCCATACATTACATTTTGTATATAATATTGAAACTTAGATATAAAGTTGCTTACTAAAAAATCATCAATGTTGATATTTTTTTTTTTAAACTTAGTATTTAATATTTACTACTGAATTTCAATTATAGATGGGGATACTGGGATATGACTGATCGGGTATAGGAGAATTAAGTGAGGAAGATTTTTTATTTATAAACCATCATGGGCTTAGGATACACAATTCATTTACTTAGAATTATTTTCTCTATCAATACTATTAAAACAGAAGACCTTTTTTTAGGTGTACTTCTATTTCAAACTTATTTACTATTCACTGTCATTGGTTTATTTATAACCTATGTTTTTTTATTTTTCCTATTTTCAATGAGATCAATTTTTTTTTAACAATAACTAATTAAATTGATGTGTTAAATGCGCTTCCTATGTTGACAACCTTTACGTGACAAAATAGAAACAATACAAGTATATACATTTTCTTTCGCATAACTCATTATGCTGGACAAAAGTTGAAAGATTTTTTTCTGAATAAAATATTATAAAGTTGGATTCTTTGTTAGCTACATGGGTAGCTCTGAGTAGTCGATGGCAGTCGCGGAGCCAGCCTAATTGTTTACAGGGGTCAAGCTTAGGATTAACATTATTATTATAGGGGTCAACCAGCTAATTCTGCAATATTTTCCCAGCTTTTTCATAAGAAATACAAGTAAATTTAAGAAAAAATAAAAACCACATGGGTCATATGACCACCCTCTCACAAGGGTAACTCCGCCACTGGTCGATGGTAGAGAGATGGGAAGTGCCATGGTAATGGCGGCAGTTGGCGGACCCAGGATAGAAAGTTACCGGGGTCACTATTAATGAAAAAAGTAAATATAGGGTGATTGAGGGGATTTGGACCCAGGTTTGTGGGTTCATTGGTGCAGTTTCTTACCAATTTTGCTGTCGGTACACTACAAGAAAACATACTATTTACCAGGGCGCTTTTTGTTGTAAATTCGTTGTAAAAGGGGGATTACGACGAATTTACTTCAAAAAGGGTTTCGTTGTTAATCGTCCGTCGTAAAGGAAGATTCGTCGTAAACGCCACGTAACGTTTACGAGTAAATGATTTCGTCGTAAACGAGAAGGAAAGCTTTCGTCGTAATATCCACGTAAACACTCGTTGTAACTAACTCGTAAAGTTTTGTCGTAAAGGAGTTGTAAACGTTTCGATGTAAAATACACGTAAATATTCGATGTAAATTCGTTGTTAAATTTACGACGACTTTACATGTACGTGGTTGTAAACTCGATGTAATTGTTTACATCGTATTTACGACTTCTTCGATGTAAATTCGTTGTAAACTTTACGACGAATTTACATCGTTTGTTTAATTATTATATTAATTTCATTTATTATTTTATTTTTATTTATAATAAAATTGGAAATTATACAAATTAAAATTTCAAATAATAAAAAACAATTGTTTAGAAAATAAATATTTCATAAATAAAATTTAAGTTTTAATATTTTACAAAACGAAATTATAAAAAAAAACTACGGGAGCGATACATCATCAAAGTAGTCGGTCCCACTCGGTCCCACTCCGCTCGGTCCCGCTCCCACTGGATCGGTAGATTCAGGATCCCGTTGTTGCATCCCGAGAGCTTCTCGTCTGGCCGCCAACGCTCTCTGCATGGTCGGGTTCCCCATCGCCATAATATCCAACAGGTTCTCGAGAGAGTCTAAACGCTCCTGCTGGGTATCCAATCGAGCCTGCATCTGAGAAGTCTCTTGGTCCCGTCTCGAAGAGTATGACGTAGTCGCCCTTGCGACTTCGTTAACAGAACCGATTCCCACCGTCCGGCCCTTCTTTCTTGGAGCAACCTACAAAAAAAAATATTAAATAGTTAATATTGTTGAAATAGTAAAATTAATTTAAACTAACTTTTAAATTTTACCTCCTCGAAGATCCTGTCGACCTCTTCCGTCGTCAATTTGACGGGTAATCCATTCAGAGACTGCTGGGTGAGTTGCGTCTCCCGCTCATCAATCCGAGCAGCCACAGTGTTGAAGAGCTTCTCGGATGCAGGATCAACAAAAGTCCCGTCCGGTTTGGCATGAGTCATCTTGAAGAGGTCGGACAAAGATGGCATGATTCCGGTCTTCTCAAACTACAAAAAAACAATAATAAAATATTAAATATTGAAATTCAAATTTATTAAAACTTACACTTTCGAGACGGATCCCGGCATGAGGTTTTTGCCCGGTGGTATGAACCATAGGCAAATTCCCGTCTTTATCCTTGGTCCTACGGGAAGCGGAGCAGGAGTTGGCCTTCCGGATTGAGCTGGGTAGCTTCCAAAAGGCGATGAGGCCATCCCATACATCATTGGTGACCCCAGTGGGCTTCCCGTCATAGCCGTAGATCTCCCACTTATCCTTCCAATCCGAGACCGTGTTGGTAAGGCGAGTCTTCGCCTTTGCCTCGAATTCCTTCTTCACCATTTCGGTGATTCCTAAGGACCAGTGCCACTTTTGCTGAAACAAACAAAATTATAAAACCATTAATAATTAATAATTAATAAAAATAATAAAATTAAATATTAAAAAGAAAATTGAAAAATTACCGCAGACTGTTTAAACCAAGTGGTCTTGACGTGATCTGGAGTCAAGCTCCAGTTTGGATAAGCTCCGTCTAAGTATCCCTTCATCGTCTGTGAAACGTTCCGGGAAACACGGTTGTTGGCCCCAAACCTACAAATTGAACCAATTTGTTAATTAAAAAATATAAAAATGATTTGAAAATTTTAAATTATAAATGTACTTACCAATAAGTACCCGGCGGTCTATCGGGGTCCAAAACGTCCATACCCTCCCGTCCAGGCTGGGAAAGCAAATCCTCCACCGTATATCTTGCGTATGGAGCATGAGGAGGCACCCGCAAGTCTGGATGAACATCTGCCCCTGGGATGGGCTCCTGCGGAGCTGCTGGTGGAGGAGGTGGAGGTGGAGCCATCTGAGGTGCGGGAGGAGGAGGACTCCAAACTCTCTGAGATGTCTGAGAGTCCGGAACGGCATCAGAAAATGTTCGGCCGCCGGAAGAAGACGTCTTGGCACCGTCGCCAAACATCTCATTATAAGTCGGTGGTGGTTTTTTCCTAGGAGCCATGATCTACATTATTTTAAAAAAATTAATTAAAAATCACAACACTATTAATTAATTATTTTTAAAAAAGATTCTCTATACTAACCACCTAAACTAATTCCCTAAACTAATTCTCTAAACTAATTCTCTATACTAACCACCTAAACTAATTATAAAAAAAAACTAACTAGAGAGAGAGAGAGAGGAGTTACCTTAGAGAGAGAGAGAGAGGTTTGTGAGGAATGAACGAGGAAGCCTCGTTCAGAGGCATTGCATGTATATAGAAAACACATTCCTCGTAAATTCGTCGTAAATTTACGACGAAAGTACCAGGCCCGCGTTTTTGGTTTACGACGAAAGTACCAGGGCCCGTGTTTTAGTTTACGACGAATTTACGAGGAGACGTGCTTTCAGGAATTACGACGAAAGTACCAGGCCCGTGTTTTTTTGTTTACGTCGTATTTACAACGCCTGTATGAAACCACAAATCAAATCCCTAAACTCCGATTCATGGTTTACAACGAAGTTACGACGAACCTAAATTTTACGAGGAAAGTACCAGGCCCGCGTTTTTTTTTACAACGAAATATGTGAAACCCCGAAAATCAAAATCCCTAAACCCCAAACTTATATATCTATACTATCATATCTTTTACACATTCAACCTCTTTTTCCAACTCAAACCATAAACTCCTTTTTTAAAAAAAAAATGCATATTATATAAAATAGAATTTGATACACATATGAAAATAAGATCTTCAAATAAAAATCAACATTTGTTACATATTTTACATCATGAAGAATCGTTTGAGTTCTCATCAACATCACTACAATGATCATCATCGCTTCTATCGAACTCATCTTCACGTGCTTCATCCGTCACATCTTCGGGAAGATCTTCATATTGACGGTTATCCGGGTCGATCAAAAGAATTTCATCAGTTTGTTGATCAGGTACGTCAACTTCATTGATTGCATCTTCTTCTTGCAAAGGTGGTTCTTCTCCAGCAACAATCTGTCCACGAGGTGTAATTTTGATAGCAGTTAACCAATTTATCCCAGAACTTCGAAGGCGAGGGTATGGAAGGAAGCTAACTTGTTCGGCTTGGGAAGCTAAGATGAAAGGCTCAAATTTGTTATATCTTCTCCCAGAATGGATATCCACAACACCAAATTTGTTAAACCGAACACCACGGGGTCGCACCACTCGCATTTGAAGAGGACACATTTTAGCTTCAACAACCCTGGAAATTCCACTTCAATAATCTCTTGTAAGATCCCGTAAAGTCTGTTTCACCTTTCACACATATTCCGTAGTTGCTTGTTGCCCGATGTCTCCCATACTCATATGTATGAAAAGTAAAACCTCGTGTGAAGTACATAGATGATGTGGTGACCTTTACTACTGGACCTTGGATCAAATCATGAAACCATACAGGATAATATGGATCGTCATAATCAACCTACAAATTAATACATCACTGTTAGAATTTTACATTATCAATAATAGTACCAAAGATTACTTAATATGTTAATATTACCTGTCATTTTAACCACTTGACAAAGTGCTTATCTTTCCTTGCATCCACCTCGGTTGCGGATATTCCTGGTATTGCTTCTTCAACTTGAGATACAAACAAGCTGCAAATTAAACAAATGCATCATATCATATAATTAATTAACATCATATCATATAATACACACGAATATTATTTACCTTTCAAAAGAACGCGTCACAGCATCCTCGCAGTTGAGCAGAATATAAGTGTGGGCACTATGCTTATCCTCGTCACTGGACCACCATACTTCTCTTAGTTTACCACCAAACCGTCCAATTTGAAAGAAAATGTTAGGAACACCGTCTACTGCATAAGATTGCGGTACTCCACCATCATCATATCTTCTAGGAACTCTTTTCCTCGTACGAACCGTTGAAGCAAAGTAGTATGATGTGAAGTTAGATGTTTCTGCTGTCAAACTTCCAGCCACAATCGAACCTTCCACCTTTGCAAGATTTCTTGCTTTCCCCTTCAAATGTTTCATAGAACGCTCATATGGATGCATCCATCCGTTGTGAACATGTCCGCGAAGTAATGCTTCGTACGGGAGGTGGACAACTAGATGTTCCATGACGTCAAAAAATGATGGAGGAAATATCTTCTCTAGGTTGCACACTATGATCGGGATGTTCTCATGAAGTTGTTCGATGACTTCTTTCTTGAACGTACGTGTGCTAAGGTCTCTGAAGAAAGCTCCGATCGCTGTATATTGAAAATATAACCCAAATTAGTAACATTTCATAATATTAATTAATATTTACCTGCAAGTGCTTCATGTACATTTGTTGGAAGGAGCTCAGCAAAAGCGAATGAAAGTAGTCGTTGCATAAACACATGACAATCATGACTCTTCATTCATGAGAACTTTTGACCTCGTTCAACACATCTTGACAGATTTGAAACGTAACCATCAGGAAACTTCACTTCTGATGCAACCCAGTCAAACAAAGTTGACTTCGCTTCTGATGACAATCGAAAAATGGGAACAGGAACGTTTCCATTGCTCTTGATATGTAACTCACTTCTTGAGCACATATCGGGTATGTCCATCCTTGACTTTTCGTTATCTTTTGTCTTTCCTGGGACGTTCAGTATTGTATTCATGATGTTGTCAAAAAAGTTCTTCTCTATATGCATCACATCCAGGTTGTGGCGTAAAAGAAGATCTTTCCAGTAAGGTAGCTCCCAAAATATACTTTTCTTATGCCAAATTGTGAGATACCCCATACCCATCAGGCATATTTTCAGGAACATGCCAGTTTTCTCCTTTCTTCACAGTTTCTTGAGCTCTGTAATAATCAATGTCCTCCTCGATCTGCTGGCCGGTGAGATATGGAGGAGGACTGTCTCTGACAACTTTGTTTTTCTTAAACAATGTCTTATTTCTTCTGTAGGGATGGGCAATGGGAAGAAATCGACGATGACAATCAAATCAACAACTCTTTCTACCATTCTTCAGTTGAAAAACATTCGTAGATGCAAGACAATATGGACAAGATAACCTTCCATGAGTTGTGCCAGACAACATTCCATAAGTAGGAAAGTCACTTATCGTCCACAGCAGAACTGCTCGCATCGTAAAATTGGTTTTCGTGGAACAATCATAAGTTCTTACCCCTTCTGACCACAACTCATTTAGCTCATGTATCAGTGGTTGAAGAAATACATCCAACGACTGTTTTGGATGCTTCGGCCCAGGGATTAATATGGTCAAAAATAGAAATTCCTGTTCCAGGCACATGTCCGGCGGCAGGTTGTACGGCGTAAGAATAACTGGCCACAAAGAATACTGTCTCCCAGACATACCAAATGGACTAAATCCATCGGTGCATAACCCAAGATAGACATTCCGAATATTTTCAGCAAAATCTGGGTATACCTTGTTGAAATGTTTCCACGCTCTTGCATCTGATGGGTGAGCGACCTCGCCATCCTTCTGGACATGTTCAGCATGCCACCTTATCCATGCAGCAGTCCTCTCCGATTGGTATAATCTTTTTAACCTGTCTTTAATTGGTAGGTACCACATCCTTTGGTACGGTACCATATTCCTCCCACGTCCTTGCGGCTTGAATCGTGGTTTCTTGCAGAATCGACACTCTTCTAACTTCTCATCATCCTTCCAATAGATCATGTAGTTGTCGATGCAAACATCTATCATCTCCGAAGACAACCCAAGACTATAAACCAATTTCTGAATATCATAATAAGATTCAGCTGACACGTTGTCTTCTGGCAAATACTCTTTGCACAACTCCGCCCAAGCATCCATGCAATTCTCAGGTAAATTATGATCTGTTTTAATGTTCATCATCCTAGCTGCTAGAGACAATTTAGAGAGATCTTCTCTACAACCAGTGTAGATTGGTTGATTTGCAGCATCTAACATTTCATAAAACCTTTTTGCATCCAAATTAGGTTCTTCTACATTTCCAGTTTCATGAGCTATTGTTGTAGTTGTTTCTAAAAATGCATCAGTAATCATGTCTTGAACCCTATCATGATCTACCATCTGCTCCTCCTGATGATAACTAGATTCATTATGCAAATGATTCGGTTCTTCACTATTACCAGCATCCTCAAAATTATTACTACTACTAGCTTCATTTCCACCATAACCCTCCCCATGTTAATACCAAATATAATATTGTGGTGTAAATCCTCTGTTTAGTAAGTGCTTCCATACAGTTTCACTACGAGCAAATTTTGAATTCTTGCATTTCCGACAAGGGCAGAACATCTTACCGCTTTCCTGCGTGATAGGTGTACAGCCCGCCTGGTGCATGAATGTCTCTAGCCCGCTTAGAAATGCATCCGTCACTCTACCAGAATCATCTTTATGCGAATACATCCAACTTCGTAACTCGTAAATATTATAGCTATCAGCAATTTGTTTTTCTTTTTTCTGGTTTTTTTTCTTTGATTTCGTTTGTGTGTTATTTGAATTGAGAAATGATCATATATATAGACGATTTTCGTATCTGGTAGGTGAAGGTATAACATGGATTTTACAACGAAAAGCTTTACTATGGTTTTACATCGTTTTTACATCTTATTTACAACTAATTTACAACGAAGTTAGTTTATTTAAACCCCACTATATACACGCTTCCACCAAAAAAAACGGTAACATGATTTGTCGTAAATCACTCGTAAATTTACAATGATTTTACAACGAAGTTAGTTACTTTAAACCATACTATATGCACGTTTTCACCAAAAGTAACGGTTACATGATTCGTCGTAAATCACTCGTATATTTACAATGAGTTTACGACGAATTGGGCTTTCCACGTAAAAGCTTCGTAAAATTACATTGGGTTTACGACGAAACGGTATCGTTGTAACTTTACAACTCCTTTACGACGAATAATTATTTTTTCGTAACTTCGTCGTAACCACCACGTAAATTTACGAGGAAATAATTTCCTCGTAACGTGTCGTTGTTATAGACGCGTTTTCTTGTAGTGGTAACTGATGAGTATGGCTTGCAAATCTGATTTCTATAATTTTACTGGTGTCAGTTGACCCCATATTCTCTCATGTGGGTCAGTTTCGTTAACTTTAGTTGCTTGTATATTAAGGTATTCTCTGTTTTCTAAGTCATTAAAAACCTACTTTGAGCGAATTAGGTTTGAAGTTTGATGAAACATAGAAACAGCATTACATAAAAATAAAATGTGATGGGTGAGTGTATTTATCAGAAAAATAATCTCTATGCGTTTGTTAAACTACTTAGTGCCTATCATTCTGACGGATGATTAACATCTTAATTTCACTACTGTTATAAACGTGAGGAGTGAGATTAGTTTTGTTCTCAGGCAGTTTTGTTTTGACAGGATTAACAGAGATGACAATCATACTCTATACTATATTTAAATTTCAACATTGAAAATCCTGGACGAAAAAGCTGAGATTTTATTTAATTATATGTTCATTTTATGTTTATAGTTAAATAGAAACCTTAAACCTAAATAATATAGCTTCACAATTTGATTACCAAATTTTCTCTGTATATTATGCTAAGATATACTAAATTAATAGCTATAAATCCACAAATATTATTTCAGGAGCAAAATATAGCATCATTATCGCAAGTTAGTTAAAAATCTAAACAACATATAGGGCATGCCCATCAGTGAACCCCGGTTGGGATTCACAATTTTAATATTTTTTATTTATTTTTAATTTATTTTTTCGTTTTATTTTTTTCCAAAAAAAAAAAATCTGACCAATAGCGGGCCGCCACGTGGCGTGGGACCCGCCAAACAGTAATGAGACGGGTTCATCCCGAAAGACCTTTGCGAGACGAGTTCAGCGTGTTTTGTTATTATAATAATTTTTTTTTGTTGGGAAACGTGAGAACTTGTCCCACCAACCCTCAATGCAACTGCCCTAACCAACTAAAATTTTTAAAATATGCATCGGAAATTAACAACATTTTCTTCCATAACCAACGGTTAAAACAGAAAATGTTTTTTAAATCCCTTTAATTTTCTTTACTATTTGCAAGTGTGCCATTAGAATATATTAAACATTAAGAATTAAATTGATTACAATATCTTGACGATATCTTTGGAATATTTGAAAAAAAATATTCTTTGAATAACCAAATGTCAATATTTTAAAAAAAAATTCAATATCTTAACATTTAAATTTCCTAATATAGTTTTACATATGATTTGCATTAGATAGTTTTGTCTTATTTCTGTATGTGATAGTCCGTAAACTTACTTTTTCTACAGGACTTAATTTTTTAATTATTTTCTTTGTTTAAAGATACTAGATGCGATGTCCGCGCTACGCGCGGAAAATGTTCGATGTTTAATGGTTTATGATGAAAAAATGGTGAAAATATAATTTTTGGTCAGTTTATCTAATTTTTTATGGATGAGTCAAGAAAAAATACTAATTTTACATGGAAAGTTTTTTGTATCCATAAGTAATTATATATTATTTAAAATTTATTTAAAGCTTTTTTCGTTTTTGAACAATATATTTTATGTTCTTAAAATACTTTGCAAATTATAAAATTTAACAATGTTCTGACTCTACACACAACCAAAATCAGTCGGATAAGGTACACACATAAATATATGAACCTAAATATAGATACACACATTTTTTTAATAAGAACAACATACAAATGCGAACAATACATATTTTAGATATAATTCGAATAAGAAAAGTCAATTTATTATTTTTTAAAAAAAGCAAGTAGCATAAAGTATGATATTAATTGTTACTGTTTAATATTTATAAATAACATGTTAGGTTATATATAGATGTGTTATTATATTTGAGACTTTGAGACAAATAAATTTATGTTGTTTTTATGTTTCTTTAAATCCATATCAACAAAATTTGAAAATAATGAATTCGCAACTATTTTTTAACAGAAAGCCATAACTATTTGATGTATTGTTAGTTATAAAGATTATTTATGAAGAATTTGATGTACTGTTAATATATATGGTTCAAATATTAAAAAGTGTGAATTTTTTTATAGATTTCAAAATTTACATTGATGGGTTATGTTTTCGTTATTAAGATGGTAGCAAAATAATGTCCGAACTTATAATAGAACTTTTTGTCTAGAGAGATATATGAAGCTAAGAGAAGAGAAAGAAGTGGAAGAATTGTTAGTTTCTTAATTTTAAGTTTTTGGTGGTTATAGGAAAAAATTTCTCTTATTGTATATGGTCCAAATCAAATTTGGATACATAATTAGTATAGCCTAAAAAGAGACCAACAAATAATTTAAGTGGTAAGGTATTTCATTATGTCGTGGGATTTTCTATTATGTTGTTTGTTTTAGTTATATTATTTTAGTTTTTTTCTACCATTGTATTTTGTTTCTTTCATGCAAGATTTTGAAAAATATTTTAATATGAATTATATATAATTTGGTTAAGACAATTTTGGAGCTAACTATAGTTAAAATATTATTCTAGATTAAAATTCAGCATAATAAATAACCGAGATACTCTCAATCAGTGTTCAAGAAAGCGCTAGGCGCTAAGCGGGAAGCGACCTAACGCTTAGCGCCTAGAACGACTAAGCGGACGCCTAGATTATTAGTTAAGCGGTCTAGGCGTTTATAAATTATAGCAATATATTAAATATATGTAATATTTTATATTTAATAATAGTAAAAACTATTATTTATATATGATAAAAATTATTTTCATAAAAATATATATTAGAATATTTAATTATTATAAATTATGAATAATAAATTATATATTATTTATTATTACAATATTATAATTATCTAGGCGGTTTAAAGAGTAATCGCCACGGTCCTATAACGCCTAGTGCCTAAGCGCCGCCTAGGCGGCCGCCTAAACCGCTTTTTAGAACACTGCTCAATAGATATTCACAACTTATTTAACTTTTACTCTTAAATAATACTACTTTCGTTTCAGTATGCTTAAAAGCGTGAATATCCAATAATTAAAAAAATGCATTGAAATATGTAAAGTACTTATATTGTGAAACAAATTATTTTTGCTAGAACTACTTACATTTGGAAACAGGGGAGTATTTATTACAATTATTATCTTTTGTAATGTTTATATACTTTCTAACTTAATGTTTTCCTTATATTTTTTACAATCTATACTATTATTTGCGAAGTAAATTTTCGCAACGGAGCTCCCACGTTAAAAGTTAGAGCGGTTAAAGTCTATGTTACCCTTAATAATTTTATATATAATCTACTATATAATTAAAAACTAAATTTACATTAATAATATTATATTTATATGTTATATTAGATTATAAACTAATATTATCAAAATATAAAGATAATTCTTATATATATTGTGTTGTTATCTGAAAGTAATATCTAAAAAAATAAAGTTAAAAACGAAAAATTAATAATATTATATTTATATGTTATATTAGATTATAAATTAATATTTTCAAATCTATACTATTATTTGCGAAGTAAATTTTCGCAACGGAGCTCTCACGTTAAAAGTTAGAGCGGTTAAAGTAATTGTTACCCTTAATAATTTTATATAATCTATTATATAATTAAAAACTAAATTTACATTAATAATATTATATTTATATGTTATATTAGATTATAAACTAATATTATCAAAATATAAAGATAATTCTTATATATATTGTGTTGTTATCTGAAAGTAATATCTAAAAAATAAAGTTAAAAACGAAAAATTAATAATATTATATTTATATGTTATATTAGATTATAAATTAATATTGTCAAAAATAAAAGATAATTCTTACATATATTAAGTTGTTATTTGAAAATAATAATTTTTATTTTAAAATTTTAAATTAATAATATTTTATTTATATGTTATAATAGATTATAAATTAATATTGTGAAAAAGATAACTCTTATATACTGTGTTGTTATATGGAAATAATATTTTTAAAATTATAAAAATTCAAATTAAAATAAAAAAATTACAATTAGATATTATTCAATCAAAAACATTTGTATAAATTTATTTTTTTAAAATATTTCAAATATTTGGGTGTTTTTAAAATTCCAACACAATAATAAATATCAGTATTTTATGAATTTTTTTATCATATATAAATATTTGATGTTTAGTTTTTTTTTAACGTCTGGATCGATTATTATCGATTAATTATGCTATTATGCTATTACATACTATGAGAATATTACAAAGACGATTTTACAGCCGACAATTTTACCAACTTGTGAGAATACACGCCTGACTGCACCACTCTGAGCCGCCTGAATACACATAATCTACATAATTTGGTATTTTCTGGGGTTTGAACTACAGACCTCCGGGTGTAGAAGTAATTGAACCCTTAGTCAAACCATTGGACTAAGGGGCTTCCACATTTGATGTTTAGTTTAATTTTTGATATCATAAATAATAACTTAATTATTATTATAATTTTGAATTAATAAATATTTAAAATAAAATTATGCTGGTGTGCGGGCAAACCACCTAGTATTAAAGATTAATGCATCTGTTTAATTTTTAGGAGAATTTATAATATATTTTCGGTCCAAAATTATGATCCAAAACCATTATTTTCATATTTATTTTCATATTTTTCATTTTTATAAATTCATTTCACTGTTTTGTATTAATTTCACATTCTAATTTGATATCGCATCATTGATTTTTATTTCTGATTTAACTTTTTAATCATTTGGAGGATTAGTTTTTTTGTTACTTGTAGTTAACTTTAATATTTTATTAGTTAACTTTAATATTTTATTGTATTTGTTAAACTTAATAGATTATTTTGTTTTTAAACTTTTCGTTCTTTTTGTTTGAAAGAAATAAAAAAAAATGTTTGTTGCCATATTGTTGCTTACTGTTGTATTAGTTTATTTACTCTTATGGTTTCCTCATATTTTACTTTAATATTTTATTAGTTAACTTTAATATTTTATTGTATTAGTTAAACTTAATAGATTATTTTGTTTTTAAACTTTTCGTTCTTTTTGTTTGAACAGAAATAAAAAAAAAATGTTTGTTGCCATATTGTTGCTTAATGTTGTATTAGTTTATTTACTCTTATGGTTTCCTCATATTTTCTTACTTTTCTTGTGAGGTCTCAACAACATATAGTAACAAATAGTAAAAAAAGATTTGATACCAACAGTTCTCATTAAACTGGCACCAACCGCATACTCTTTACCAAAAATTCTTCTTTGACGGCCAAACTTTACACAAAACCTCTTAAGACACTGAGATCTCACACGCTGAACAGGTACACTGTCATCAAAAACCCTACACACCGTGAAATCTTCAAGAACAGGACAGCCTGAGAGGAGCTTCTCTATGAACAAAGTATCATTGTTTTGAACATGAGATGGTAAAGAAAAAGCTAGAAGCATTTTAGATTCAAAGCTTCTGTTCATCAAAGAGTCGTCATGAACAGGAGCATCACCACAGTTATGGCAAATGGTGTGTTTGTGAGCTTCTCGAATGGCAATGTTTTCGCAATGAATCCAATCATTCTCTTCCTTGAGTGCACAACTATTAACTCTTTCTTGTTGTGCCTGCAAGAAGAGACGACGGTGAAGCAAAACTAAGGACTTCTCTTTCTTTTTTTATGGGAGAAGAGACTAAGCGAGGAAGAGAGAAAGTAAGACGTTGAAAACCTTATTCTGTATTCTTCGGTTCTGAAACCAAAACTTTATCCGTCTTGGACCTAAACCCAGTTCTCTGTTAAGTTGCATCCTCTGTTTCTCATGTGGAGGTTGACACTCACTGAAAGAACTGCAAACAAAAGCTTAAGTGAACAGAAAGTATGATCTGGTGAAAAAAGTGAGTAGAGAAAAAGAGAATAATATTTTTTAAAATATATTTCACCTGAAGTACCTCAAGCCACCTTTGATTTTCGTAAAACACTTGGCTCAGTTGAATAAAAGACAATCTACCTAACGAAAACAAAAAGAAGAATTGGGTAAGTTGAATACACATATATGATCACTTCCTAAGGAAAACAATGATATGAGAATATGTAATGAAATTGAATTTTAATCAGTCTTCGCAAAGAGGAAAAACTCCATTACCATGTAATTCTACCAGTACAGAACACCTCATCAGATTTGATAACAATAAATGGAGTTACGGCCATATACTTATCTTGTGATTGAATTTAGATAGATAGGTAGATAAGCTTTATAGTAAGCCAAAAAATGTTCTCAGGCCCATTAAAATACTTTCATTTACAACTCTGTAATCTAGGTTTTTGCACTCAGCCGTATCTTCTCGACATTGTTTTTTTTCTGTTGCAGTGAGGAAAATAAAGATCTGACTTCGATGGGTTCGAGGAAAGTACCAAATCAGATGACGCAATCAACAGTTTAAAACCAAAACGTCAATGGTGAAAGAGTTTAACTTACTTCCAGCCAAGTTCTTTCTCAGTTCTCTCTGTTGAAGCATAAACTGCAGTTGCATCTCCTGCCCTTCTCGGACAAAGCTTGGTAGGTATTTTCTGCAAAATATGTTATTTGTTTCAACCAACTTTATACCACAGAAATATTCAAGAGATATTTTAGTTTTACTCTGCGCTATGTTTACCTTGCCAGAAGCTTTTTTAAAAGCAGCAACCAATTCTAACACAGACGTTTCTCGTCCAGTCCCTTGCTTGTAAGCAGTACAGCCTGTTGATAATTACAATAAACACACACATATGTCTGAGCAAATTTTTTTTAATTGTAATCACAGAGCATAGATTTGCAAACAGAAACCACTAACATAAAATAAAATAAAATAAATTGAAAAGGAAGCAAACAGAGATGCAGATAAAAATACAGGAAAGTGAATCGATGAGAAGACACCTTCTCGAACTTCTTCGCCTGAACTGAGAATGTCCGATCTAAAACGACGAAGCTCTGATCTCATCACCACCATTCATTATCTCCTCTCTCACTATCTATTGCTCTCACATACTCTCTGCCCCTAAGATACAATGTAAAAACAAATTAACGAAACAATAGTTTATCATGATCAATCAAGCAAGCTCAAAGATGGAGTCCAAGAAGAGAAATAATCACATATATTTATACAGAAAAACACCGGCTTGTAGATCGGAACAAATCATTGAAGAAGACATCGTGGGGGGGGGGGGAGTGAATCAATGGAGTAAACACGACGCCGGACCGTTTCAGATGGTGAAAGGAAGATAAGACGTCAAAGATTCATCGCCGTACGAAAGAGAGAGAGAGCTCGTTTCTTCGATACAGAAAAATTAGGGTCCATCGGCCTTGAGAGAGATGAAGTTGAAAAATTGCGGTGAAGTTAATCCTTGAAACGGATTGGGAGAGATGAGAAATGGAAGGGGTGGGAGTCGAAAGGTAAGCGATGAAGAAGATAGGGTTACGACAACAGCGTGGAGAATGGAGACTCACATGGGCTACAGCCGTGAAATCAGAAAGAGCCGTAAAAATATAAGCCCAAAACATGATAGATCGCAAATGAAATGACGTGGACAATTACTTAAATCCTATTGGACGAATTTACTGTCCTACGTGGACAGGCTCAAGGAGCTTCATATTCTCCTTTTAGTAGTGTAATAGATATAATCATCATAATTAGCATATATGGGTGGGTTTTAGATATGACTATAACAAAAATTAGTCATAAATGTTTCTGTGCAAATCCAATTAATGATATTCAAACAAAAAAAACAATACATACACATATCAGTTTCTATTATATGAAAATATATTTGACACTATAGAATATTCTATTAAATTTAATTTAATAAGTTCCAAAATAATTTCATTTTCTATTCTTAAATCAAAATAGAAAACATGATCTTTAGAATTCTAATAAAGCATAGAATAACATTTAGAAAAAATGATTTCTCATCTAGCCTAAGATTGGAAGAAAAAAATTGAATATATCACATATTAAATTTCCTAAATATCCAAAGTTTTATCTTACTTAAAAATTATGTATATGGATTCAAACAGAAACTATATGAAAAATAGAAAAAAATATTTATACTATTAAACCAAAATGACTTTTTTGAGGTTTCTTTGATTTTTCAAAATATTTACAGCAATGCCACTGCATTTAAAATTTAATGTTGATTATATGGTAATAAAAGAAAATGAATATTCTCTATTTACCTTAAACAAACAATATTCATTGAATGCATCTGCAATGATCATTACCCATAATTATTTTTTATCCTTAATAATTTAGATATACATCAGTAATAATGTGGATTTAATTACTAAGAGTGTGAGTATAGGATAATATATTAACTAATCTCTCCGTTTTTAAAAGATGTATGTTTAAAGTTTTTCACACTTATTAAGAAAAACATGAAATTGTAATTACCAATGCATTTTTTTAATGAAGTATTCCCCGTAATTTTTAACCAATAAGATTTTAAAAAATACAATTATATTTTTTGAAATATACAATTTGTCATTAATCAATGCATTGAAAATATAAAAAATGTATAATTTTGAAACGAAAGTTTTTTTCTAGAACGTGGATCTTTTAGAAACGGAGGAAGTATTACATGGTTCATGTTTCATAAACACTCAACAATGAACATGATACCTTGACAAGATATATTGCGACCATAGTTTTTTCTCAAATCTATTTATGTTTTAGTATGCATCTTCTCAATATTGATCAATTACGTTTACAACAAAATGAAAAATTAGTTTAATCAAAATTCGTGTTGCTAACTTTTGTAAAATTGAAATATCAGATTTATAATATATCGATCATTCATATAAACATTCATAAATTCAAATATTTTAAATTTGACAATTTAAGTCAAATGGTGGATTACCCTTCGGTTCAATTGGGTCCAGGTTTTATAAAATTTTTGAATAACGAGTTTAAAAAAAAACCGGATTACATATAGGATAACCGCTTTAACTGTGGATCCAAATCGAGTTTCAAAATACTGAATGTAACGCTTCACGTGTAACATTTAAATTTAGATACAAAATTAAAAATACTAATTTATATCATATAAATGTGGTTTGTTTCAAAATATAATCTCGGGTCAAAATCTAGTTAATAGTTATTAGGTGTGTAAATTAATTTATTAATTTATAACATAAATATACGATTGTAAATCAATTTATTAACATCATAAATCAGTTCATTAATAGTCTTATCCAGTATTATATATATATATATATATATATATGATTGTTAGGTAAATAAGTCAATTACTATAACTTTTTGATAAGTTATTAATATTTCACCTTTCACAATTAATACATAATATTTTTGAAATGGTACTGTTTCTCTAAACAATCATATTCACTTGATTCTCGAGTAATTATGATATATATATTACATTGTTTGTTCTAATACATAAAATTGCATAAGATAATTATATTACGTATTTGTAAAACAAATCACAGATTTTATTGTTACAATATAAAAAATTTAAATGAAATTTTGTAAATAACTATCTGGGTACATCTAGGATATGCATTTATGTGCCTATCATAAATCAAAAATTTAACTAAAAAGGGACTTTGAAAAATAAAAACATTTATAAACATAGAAAATGTTTTTGCCATAAAAGAGAAGTTATATAAATTAATACGACGTCAAATTATTATATAGTGTTCAAGAAAGGATTGTGAATTATGGCAAAAGATATGAACAGTTAATTTAAAACTGAATATATTGATCAATGCAAATTATATGTTATGTGCCTCAAGCCACCACATTTGGTTGTTTTCATTTACAACTTTCCATTTTTAGATTTAATAACACTCACATATTATTAGTATATATTTAAAATGATGAAAAACATATATTCACTAAACTTTTAATATATTAAATTTTAGTCTTGTTTACAATAAATACGAAATACACCATAAATTTTATGTGTGATATAATCATATAAGTCAATTTTCATTATTTATATGTTATTATATATTTTCTAATTAACGATAATCGATGTTATAGTTAGTAGCTAAACATATTTTAATGTTTGAGCCAATATATAAGAAATGATATACATAGAAATCAGTTTTCAAATACAAAACAATAAAAGTTACATTGTTCATTGACAATAACATTGATATATAACAAACGTACATTTAGGCAAATATACATATGGATGTGTCTACTATATAATAAACGTACATATATACACATCAATTCTATTTCTTAAATATTATATACATAGTTGTCAAAAAATATTATATACCGAATAAAAAATGTTATGTGGGACAATGGCTAGGCTTTCTTCAAAGATTTAATAATGATAACCATATTAAAATATTTCTATAAATCTTTCAGACCATATATAAGTTAGTTAATTATGATTTAATAATGATAACTATATTAAAATAAACCTACTTCACGCCCAAGTAATCTATCTATCTATCTATACTATTATCCTAAAAGTAAATTTGCTTAGTTGTCATGTATTCTATGATTTTAGGTAATTTTACTTATTTGTCATGTTTTCCATAGTTTTAGATAATTTTATTTATTTATTATATGCTTAATAATTATAATTAATAGTTTTGCTTATTTTTAATAATTTTAATTAAACATGTGATTTAAGATAATCACAATATTATAAAATCTTATTTAGTATATATCATCTTATTTATAATTATTTTTGATATATGTTGGTTGATTCTTATTTTGATGTTTTTAAGTAAAATTTTAAGTAATTACCCTTTTGCTTATTTGTCATATTTTCCATTGGTTTAGGTAATTTTGCTTATTTATCATATGCTTAATAAATATAATTAATAATTTTACTTATTTTATATTTTAATTAAACATGTGATTTAAGACAATCACAATATTAAATCATCTTATTCAGGATATATCATCTTATTTATGATTATTTAACTTTTGGATATATATTGGTTGATTCTCATTTTGGTGTTTTTTTATTAAAGGCTCATTTTTTTGTATATGTTTCAGATTGATACTAAATATTAATTGATATAATAGATGTATATTTGGTGCATCCAGATTTTATATAGTTGGTTCATTATTTCATTATCCGTAAGTGATTAACTATAAAATAAGTGCTAACACAAGGAAAACTATATAAGATATCTGAAATTTTTTTTCATGCTTTATATAAGTAAAGTTTTTTTATGCTGCCAAAAGCATGAAAACAATTTATGCTAATGGTTTTGAAAATTTATAAATCTTTGAAAAATTATTCTTGTGGTATTTAATATTTATAAATTTTTAAAAAATTTTAAGTCCGCAAATGCGGATAAAACACCTAGTATAAGGGATTTACGAAGATTTACACAGTTATTATAAGCCATAAATAGACTGCGATAAATTAAAATATACAAAATCTCATTAATGAGCCGTCCCCCCCCCCCCCCCCACCCCATACGACTATACAAATTATACAAAATATACCAATTCTACAGATATACAATTCACTTATTCTCGTAGACTAATACACTAATGTTTTGAAAAAGTACGTTGATGATATAGTGCCATGAAGCTCATTAACGGTTTGTATAAACTGTAAATGTACAACTAGATTTTGATCGGCGTTTCGAAAGTGCGGGTTTTATTTTGGGTTATAGACACAATTTTATATGAATTAGTATTTTATGATTGTTGTACATTATTATGTTACAAAATTGTATTATATTGAAAAAGGAATTTTTTTTTCAATTATATAATTTATAAATTAGTTTTTTAAAGATTTTGTATATACATTTTTATATAATTCTCTCTTAAGCCTAGACATTTACTCAAATCTGAAAAAACGATTGTGTATGAATCCAGGGAAATATACATATTGGGTATTCTTTTGGACCAGCAGATCTTGGTTCGGACGGATCCTACCCAAAACCGAGTCAGATACCTAAAGTACATGAAATATTTTGTAAATATTAGGTATATTTAAGTATTTTGGATATGCTTCATTATTACCGATATTCTTTTTGGGTTAAGCTTTCATGTAAAATTTCAAACTTTTAAATATGTTTTCGGTATTTTCGGGTTATATTTGGGGAAGCATTTCAGATCTTTTCCGGTAATTGAATATATTTTGGGCATTTGTTGTTTTTTTTTATTGTTTTTCAAGTTTCAGATCATTTTCAAGTTTTCAGGTACTTCATATTTTCAGATATCAATACCTGAATCAACCTAGACATGCGTACCCAAATATTACATGTATTTGAATTATTATACCTAAACCGATCCGGACATGGAACTGATCCGGACATGGAACGACCTGAACACTAATTTAAAAAAGACCAGATGTTAAGGACCAAAAGAACCCAAATAAAAAAGACTTGACCCATATATCTGAATACCCAGACCTCCTCTCTCACTATAGTTTGTGTATTTTATAAAAGTTACATTTGTTAAATTGATATGGATTAAGTTTTACTTGGTAGATTTTTTAGCTAATTCTTTTTTTTTTGACGGCAAACGGCTATTCTATTACTCAAGCTTGAGGTGGTCTGGGTAACCAGACCGGAATAGAACAACCAATAAAATGTAACTTCCTATGGAAGGATCTAGCTGTCTTAGCTAAAAAGTCTGAAATCTGATTACGCGCTCTAGGAATATAAGAAATCTTGAAGTCGGGGAAGCAAATGATCAGTGTCTCTATCCTCTCCAGCTCCGTAGCAAAACTTGGCCAAGCATGAGGTTCCTTGACCATAGCAATCAATTCCTTGCAGTCTGTTCCAAAGTTCTGACAAGTTGAATGTTGAAGCATATTCTCCATCGCCCATCGCAGTGCTTCCACTTCTGAGTGCAGAGCTGATTCTCTTCTAGGAAAGTTCTGTGATCCCATGAGTTGTGTGTTTCCCCCACTATCCAACCAGACCCATCCACATCCACTAAATTGAGCCTGAGGTGTCCAAGATCCATCCAGCAGACAAATATTACCCAAGCTTATGACTTGAGGTTCCTCTACATTGTTTCCTTGTACCGCTACTGGTATCGTTTCATTGGCATTAAACCAGGCTTGACACTCACTTTCAGCATATCGAACTAGTTCCAGAGGATCTCTATCTATGCCCCTAAAGAGTTTATCATTTCGAGCCTTCCAAATGTACCAAATCAGCCAGGGATAAGGATCCCTGTCTTGATCTGGTTCAAGTATACCATTCTTTTCCCAGAAGAGGTAGTTCATATTCGTGTATATACTTGATGCCGGAAAAACAGCAGAGCTCGTCGGAGTTGATGAGTGAAGCCAGACCTGTAGAGCAGGTGGGCATTCAAAAATAGCATGTGTTGCTGATTCCTCGGGCTCACCACATCTTGGGCAGTAATTATCGCATCTCATATTCCGCCTCACTAGATTTCTCGTTACTGCCACTTGACCAGTTAACAGTTGCCATATAAGATGACAGATTTTCTTCGGCGCCTTTATCTTCCAAGCAAAGGCTTGAAGTTTTGTGATACTTGGTTCTACCACCTCTTTTTCGCCTGCATCCTTCAAAAGGTTTTGGGCAACCCAATATCCAGACTTAACCGTATATTGTCCATTTCTCGTGAAGTTCCAGCAAAATGTGTCAGGCCTATGAGTTGTGCTTAAGGCCAAACTCCTGATAAGTGGTATGTCAGCAGGGCTAACATATTGTTCCAATAGATCAACATCCCATTCCTTCAACTCCTGGTTAATAAGATCACTTACTCTCATATTTGGATTCATAACTGGCGCTATAGGTATAGCTGGCCTAGCTGGAGTGTTTGGAATCCAGGGATCCTCCCACACCTTCACCTCATAACCAGAGTGTATTTTCTGCCTTATTCCCAGCAATAAAAGCTTCTTCGCAGCGGAGATACTAGTCCACACATATGAAGGACTGTTTACAGAATTTACTCGCAAAGGCGAGCTTAGTCTATAGTACCTTCCTCTTAAGACACGAGCGACCAGCGAATCCGGGTTTTGTGTTAACCTCCATAATTGTTTTGCTAGTAATGCCAGGTTGAACTCATGGATCATACGGAATCCAATCCCTCCTTCTTCTCTCGGTAGGCAGACTTTCTCCCATTTCGACCAGTGTATTCCTCTTTTTGGTGGATTTGAGCTCCACCAGAATTGGGCAATAGCACTAGCAAGGTTTTCACATATCTCCAATGGGAGTAGAAAAGTAGACATTACATACGTCGGGAGAGCTAGCAATATGGACTTAATCAATACTTCTTTCCCTCCTTTCGATAGCCAACGACCTGTCCAGCCGTTCACTAATATATTTCTATGTTTTTAATAGTTCTTAAATTCTCTTAATATTTTTTTATAATAATACTTTTTATAAAAATTAAGTTGATGTAATATATATATATATATATATATATATATTTGTTTTAACATATGATTTGCAAAACCATTTTATTAAATTTAAATGTTTTTAACATATGATTTGCAAAACTATTTTATTAAATTTGATTTTTGAATATTTGAAACTATATAATGTAAAATGATATAGTACAATATGTTAATGATACAATATATAAATATTGTAGATCCTGAACATAAAGCTAATTTATATAAAAAGTGTCATATAAAATGAAGAGTAGTAATAATAAAAAAATTAAAATAATATTTTGAACCATGTTTTAGTTGGATAATTGTAGAAATCCATCATTGAAAAATTATATATATATATATATATATATATATATATATATATATATATATTGTACTAAATTAAATATATAGTTCACTTTAATCAAGAAGTATAAACAATAAACAATCAAAAAGCATATATTGATTTTTTACAAAAAAAAAAGAGCATATATTGACAGGCTGCGATGACAAAAAAAAAATCGACAGGCTGCATATGGGCATCATGGCATGCACAATAGGTGCAACAAACCAACGATATTAATTTGATTCATTTTGACTCTAACGTTTTAGGAAGTCACCATAATTTGATTTCCTCTAATTTCGGTAACAAACTAATGATATTAATTAATAATATCGCACATATTGTTAGAGGAAAGAATAAAAATAGGGTAAATATATGGTATTGACTAATTTATTTGTTACAAAGATATAAGGTAAGACCAATAAAAATTAACTCTAATAAATAAGTGCAATAACTTTACATAAGTAGATTTTTCAAGATTCTTTCTCTTTTAATAGTACAGACTAGATTTTGATCCGCGCTTTTAAAGCGCGAAATTATTAATCTGTGAATAGCGCGGAATTATTAATCTGTGAATTATTTGTTTTTGACATATTTATTAACCTGTGTATTTGACTACTTATATGTTTAGGTTTGGATGTTTGATTTTCGGTTCAGTTTCAGTTTGATTTTTTTAGTTTTTGGTTAGGTTCGGTTTTTGTTCAAGAGATATAAAATAATTTGACTATTTATGAACTTGAGTTTGGATTTGGTTTGGTTAATTTCGTTTTCAGTTTGGTTCAGATATCAATGTTAGTAACTTGATAAAATACCGAGTTTGATTCGGTTCTGACTCATTTCCCGTATTTCGGATCATTTTGAATAATTTTGGTAAAATAATTTTCTTTTGGATATTGGAATAAAATATCAGATAGCTTGGATAAATTAAATATTTCAGACAAAATTATTTGAATGATTCAGTTTTAATCGAGAAAACAGAATAATTTTAAATATTTAGGGTAAAAAAAATAGGGTAACCCAATTTTTGGTAGTTTGGTTTTTACTATTTTTAGAATATTTTATAATTTTTAAACTAAAATTAATGTGTATACCAGTAAAAAATCCAATATTATTATCAAAACAAAATTCCAATGGAATATTTTATAATTATAAAATAAAATAATTAATATTTTAGGTATAAAATATATTTTGGATATTTGTGTATGCATTCAGTCTTCGTTTTGGTTCTGAATGAGTTTTGATTTTTTCTTCTAGAAATATAGGAACCATTCAAATATTTATGAACTCGACTTTGGTTTTGTATATCTTTTGCTTCTATTTGAATTTGGTTACTGATTCTCGATTGATAAATATAGGTTTAAATCTGTTTTAAAATATGTTTTCTCTTTCAAAAATAATTGATTCAAACTTATTTTTAGTGATATATATATATACAAAATATTAAGAATGTTATCGTATTAAAACCGTTGTAAGTATCCACTTAATAATTGTAGAATATTTTTAGTATTTCAATGTTTATAACTGTGGTTTTTTACTAAATTTCCTCGATGATATATAATTAAGAAATAATGAGAACTAAGAGGAGTTTTCTTAAATTTTTGCTACCTATTTGTTAAGTTTACATAATCTTTGTTACAACAATATTGGAGTTTTGTTTTGACAACAATTTTGGAGTTTTAACATTGAAGATTTCCATCTAGATTTCTCCCATTTATTTTGAAATATTAGATTTTCTCCCATTTATTTTTAAAATATTTTCAAAACGTAACAAAAGTTTTAAATTTGGCGCAAAATCTATCGTTTTGAATATTTCAGAATATAGATTTGCTTCCATTTATTTTCCAACAAACTGAATATGTTTAATTTAAATGGTTTGAAAATCTTTCTTGTTTGTTAAGTTTAGATTTTTTTATACGAAAAGATTTGAGATTTTATATATACTGAATTACAAAAAAGATCTTTAACAATAAATGCTACAATATATGTATAGAATCATATATTTAAATTATTAAAGGTGAGGAGTATTCCACATATACAAAATATTCTTAATTATTCACATAAGTCTTAGCTTACTTACCCGGAATTAATTTTTCTTATGTAACACTGCAATGTTTTAAGAAGGAAACATTGCAAGAAGCACCACCTAAGTAATGTCGCCTTTTAACGGTCTCTTCTCATCACTTTCATGTCACTAAAAGAATAAAGAGATAAGAAAAAAGGTCTCGATGCTGGAAATTGAGCAGGTTGATGTTGAAACTTGAGAATAGGCGGTTTTACCTTGGGACTTACAAACACAAGAACTCCATCATCAATCAAGAGAGGACACTCTTGAGTGGGAATAGATACCAGATCAGTACATCTTCATGTTTGGGCAATTTTCTTTCAAAACCTACTTATGCAAAATTCATTAAAAAAAACTTGCTATGACAGGATAAAAATCAAGACAAACCTCAATACCAATGATAGAACAAAAAGGCAGATAACCACATAAGGAAACAACAACTTTTTTTTTTTGTTTAAAGGATTTAACAACGCTAGTTGGAAATATAATAGATTGGATACCTTTTGATATTATAAGCAACATGGGTTTGTATGTGTTAAAAAAAAAAAGCAACATGGGTTTTGTAGCATCCCTATCCCCTGGAGATCGACCGGGGTTATCGAAAGGGAGCTATAGACACGCGTATACCCTTATAGGCAACCCGCCGTATCAGTTACTGGTCCCATGAGTCGACGATCGCATTGCTTTCTTTTGAAATTCCGATCACCCGTATCCACACACTTCTACATACAGTCCTGCGCACAGGGAGAAGAAAAGGGAGGGTCTGAGTATTGGGTTACTCAGTGAAGTGACTCTAGACCAGCCTGCCCGCATGACACTCTATATTACTCTATGCGGGAACCAGGACTGTCCAGCCACTACAAACAAACAATGCATCATAAAACATTTCAAACAACATCGTTTCTAGCAACCTAGCGGTCAGTCAATGCAATAGACTCAGTCACTGCTACACATCAATCAATAAATAGATAAGACCGACCCGACAACACAACCGACACAACTCCAAGAAAAGGACCTATGACCGTTTACGGATGTCCCTACGCGTTCCGATCTATCCTGGGCGGCGCCTCGTTCGAGCATCCGTCCCGCCCAGCTTCCTAGAGGCTACCCGGATTGCAGGACGTTGGCCCACTGGCTCTGTCTGCCCCCCGGCCATTCATAGCCTTTCACAGCCACTTCTTGGCTTGACTCGATCCTATGGCGCCACTACACTTGCTTATTTATATCCCGCCCTCGCGCGGTTCCTTTCACATCTCAACACACCACACCCTAGACTCTAGACGCCCACCCGTTCTCGATGGTCCAAGCAGGACTACAAACAAGATTCATTGACACATCCACTTTCTCATTCTCATTCTCATACTTACACATCCTCTTTCACTTACACTTAGACTCCTACTCTTACTCAAGACGCCACCCGTTATCAGTGACACACACCCGTCACTTAGCACAAGAGTATTAAGAACAACCATTAAACAAGATGCTAGGAGAAAACTCTATCAACACATGGGACCAAACAAACACATAAGCAATCATCATATATTAGCCACATCAACACAAGGCAGTCCATTAATGTCCCTTTTAAACAGTATGAGAGTTCTTATGCAACATGGTTCATGCATCCAACAGCCTAGATCCATCATGAACTAACACCCTAACTTTCACACAAGAGCTAATCAATCCTAGATCCAACATGAATAATATAAAGGACTTGAGAGGAAACTGGGTTCGGATTACCTCACCTTAACCTAGATCTGGACACAAGAGCGAGTGAAGATGAGATCTGAACCACCCGATTGATCATCTACACCACCACCACCACCACCGGCGATCACCACCACGACCACCACCAACACGCCGCCGACAAGAGAGAAGGAGAGATCGGACGCCGAGGAGAGAGAGAAGAAGAGAGAGACGCACGGGAGAGAGGAGAGAAGAGAGAAGAGAAAAGACGGCGGCGCAGGGAAGAGAGCTTGACGGCTAGGGCTTCCAGTTCTCCGGGAATCTCTGCAGAGCTCCGCTTCTGTTTCTGATGGCGAGAAGAGGAGGGGCTGCAGTTCTATATATAAGAAACTGCAGAGAACCCTAGGTTTTTCACAAACGGGCCGTAGCCCGTTTTTATTGGAAAAATATTGGGTCCGGGATAGGGATGTTACAGGTTTGTCAATAGCTCTTAAACTCTGTTATGTTTGCACTTTTTTACCCTAGCAACATAAATTAGGTGAAAACTCAAAGAAGATGTGCTTTAGAAGAAAAATGATACACATACCTGAAAGAAATAACAGTAAAAAAATGACAGATAGAAAGGAGAAAAAGGTGAAGAGCCAAAGTCTCTATCTTTCTCGATCTTGTTGCTAAGTGAACAAATAAATCCTCCGTTCTTTAATTAAATGGTAGAAGAATGGAAGAACCCATGAGATAAAAAGCTTAAGTTTTTGGAATCAACAAATCTCCTTCGTCAAATCTAAAAACTAGGAAAAATATAAATTTTCCAAAAGATTTCTTCCAAACCAAACCTATAAATAAATTCTAACGCTATATACTCATTGTATTTGATACTCTGATGTGAAAATACTACACAAAAATAGGAGATGGTTATTTGGGATTTATTTTAAAAAATAAAAACATTCAAATAAAAACATAGAATAAAAATAAATCAGTGGCAAAAAATGGTAAATAAGTTCAAATTCTAAGGTGGTCTCGAAAAACCTCTTGTGTTTTAATAGTATAAGATATCATTTAATTTGAATTTTTTACATTGAAATATGAAAAAAAAAATGAAACAGTGCAATGTCCTGATTTTAGAAAAGGGATTACGTTCCGTGTCTTGTTCAGTTCAAATGTTCACACATGTAACTAATGTAAACCGAACAGTATAACGAAACCATTTGAACTATATTGTTTCATAGCTTACTTTATGCTTAAAATGGTCAAGAACTACACTTATATTTTCCCATATTGTTCAATATGTACTCTTAACTAAACTAATTTGTAAAAAAAAAAAGACATCTACCAAAACTAACGAAATGTTGAAAAATGGCATTTTAATATTCTACGTAGTGGCATTTGAATATAGGGGATTAAAAATGTTGGAGATGTTATGAAACTAGAGATTTATGAAAGAAATATTTTATTCATTAACTCAAATGGTTTTATAAATACAAGTACAAATAGACCGTCATAATAAATATGAAAATCTTATCCAACATGGAATAGGAAAACGAGTACATATATGTAAATACATAGATAAATAGAAAGACTAGACTAATATGGAAAAGGCAAGACTAGCCGACTGGTGGCTCTTGTTGGCGCCTGGTCTGTCTTGTCCGCTTCGGTCTAACCGGATATGGGTCGACCATCAATTGGTTTACAACACTCCCCCTTGGTCGACACATCTGATCAGAGTTCGTAACATGCTTAATGTTGCCTCATTAAAACCTTTCCAGGAAAACCCAGTGGGACAAAACATTGGATAAGGAAAAAGAGTACAACACATGAGACTGCCCCTGATGAATGCATCTCTGAAGATCTTTGGTCGATGCATTCCTATCTTGTCGATGAGCTTCCTAAATGTCAAGGTCGGTAATGTCTTGTAAGACTTGTACTTTTGCCGGCCTTCTGTGTATCTTCTGGAAATTCATTTGGAAATGATCAAGACGTGCTCCTTTGCTGCTGACCACTCGACAATAGATTCATGTTCTGGTCGGATGGATGATGCTTGACCAGTACTCGGATGTTACACGACCAGTACTTGGATGTACCTCTAGTCTGCGATCAAATTTCACTCGCAGAACCTTTCATGTCTCACGGTTCCTCTAGTCTCATGGCTTAGCTATACCGTGGACCCTTTAATTTAGTTATTGACTCAGACATACTTCTGATCAATATGTCTGGATGACGTCTCATGACCTTTTATTTCCGTGGACAATACTATGTTTTCTGAAACATATATGTTAGGTCATGGATCATATACACACATGCCAATCTGCCCATAAATGGCTAAGGTATTGCAGCCTGATATAATGACATGGTTCAAGTGTGATGCTGCAATCATATGGTCGATGTGTTTTGTCGTAGTACACCTTATAGTTTGGTGGGACATGTCGGATCATAGACCTCGACCAAACTCATAATGATTGGTTCCTTTCTTTCTTTACGGATGTACAGACATCTAGTAGTCCCATATACTCCGTTTGGATGGTCCTTGACCATATGTTTTATGTACTACCATATGCTGGTCGATCTTTTCCATTAGCCATATTACATATGCTGGTCGATCTGGTCGGTTCATATTGATACATCGATCAACCACTAATATACATAGAATTTCGTTGGCTAATGTGCAGCAATAGTTTATAATCTTCCTGAACCATTTAACCCTCTTTTGGGCTGGTTTAGTATAACCACAAACACAAGGAATTATAATATCTCCTGTAATGATCTATGGACTGATTGTACTAAGTATTTTCTTAGTCTTCTATACCACTTGCAGCTGCTTTGTTTCAGTCCATGAATAACTTAGGAACAAAACTATTCTTTGTGAATTTCTTTTCTCATCTTATCTTTATCCAGTGATCAACATGTTGCTTACTACATTTCTTTTTCTTATAACCAGACCTTTATCATTTTCGAATTTGTAGTAGCATCCACCACATAGGAGTATATCTCCTTATAATTTTTCCTTGGTCTCTGTGAGTATCCTTGTGTAATCAAGCCATTCCTTGAATGCTTTAAATAGGAACATGAACACTTTAGTTTATGTGTCTAACGATTTCTTTTTCCTTTCCCACACATGACCTATTTTTCACTGGTTTTATCTTATCAGATGGTGTTTCTATATATGGCCAGTACACCCATCTCTTTTATAGATTCTTTCTTTAAACCCCCACGGTTTCAACCTTTTAATCTATGAATGCATTCTTGTATTCACGTGGGTTCTGATCCTCGCTTATATCTTTTACAACTCAAGTGCTATTTTCTTATGCATCTTTATCATTTGTGTGTCGACACTCTTATGTATGTGTTCCAGACATGAACTAATCGATTAGAGATTTCATTCTTGCTAAGAACCTTCATTTACCTTGCAGTTTGGCGTCCCAAACTACATGGTCTGGTACCTTAGATGTTCAGCTGTGCAGCCTTATCTTAATGTCTGGTCTGGTTTCCTTTATGACCTCGGATTTGTCATTTCTATGCACCTTTCTTTTTCTTTCCGAGTTTCTTATCTTATGGAACATATTAGTCTATCTTTAATAGACTCTATAGCAACTTTATTATGTGTCTTCTAGGACATTAATTTCGTGGTGCTAAGCTGGTATGACTTAGTCATTCTTTTTCTTTTCTTTTCGGGTCTAATCTGTCTGGTATTCTTTTAGCTAGCTTTGTATGATCTTTCTTTGGACGTCTTAAATCATATTCTCTGGTCCGAGGATCTTGCCAAGACAAGGATGGTTAATACCATTCCATTTCTCTTTATACTTGTACCAGCTTATTTCTTTCTCCCCCTGATGTTGGATAGTCGGATTTAGTCATACAACATATATTCCCAATCCTCTTCTGAGGTTCCATCTTAGACGGCACATATGTTTTGTGGTGGTTTATTCAATATCTCTTAAGATAGTATATGTCTGGCTCATGACCCGTATTCAATCAGAGATGGGAATATCTATTCTCACTTATATGGCCTGATGCATTTTAATCTTATACATGTAAATCCATGTGTCCCCAAGCATTAGGTAGTGATCTTTGTAGTACAAAGAATTCGGCCAAGTCTACTATGGTTATAAACCATGTAACTCGGATTTGTAGTGTTGTTCATGGACCATGGGTATGTCATTTCTCCCCCTCATGAACATGCTATAAATCTTTTAGATGCTTGGAACATTATAGCCTAATGAGTTTTCCTTGTGTACATGTTACACAACGTGAGATTCTATGGGATAACTCTTTGTGTCTTTTGCAATATAAATCTTTGCATCAATGTAAAGACCTGGATGGCTCGTCCAGTCATGCCATAAAGTGTATAAAATTTTGTGGGTAAACCTATCTGGTTACCTAGGCCTTTTGCCTTTATCATACTGATCTTTTAGCATAGTTTAGATCAGTCGGGAGTACAGTCTCGACCATTTTTATGCCCTGAGCGATTTTATAATCTGAAGGAACTTATGTTTCCTTTGCCCATTGGTTCAATGTGGAAACCATTCATTTTCAAATAACTCAAATGGGTCTTTTACTTGGGTGAATAAATTCATGCCCCCTTTAGGCAATGCCTTGGGTTGTATGATTTTTATTACTATACTCATTTTTTTAATTTTCATTTTGTCATTTATCAATCAAGAAATTATCAAGTAAATCAAACAAGATAATATAAAACCAAAACAACTCTTATTATATAAAAAAAATTTTAATGACAAATAAATCAAATCAAAACATAAAATCAAAATGTCGAAATCTCGATTCTTAGGCAATGTATTAGCCGGCCACTCCCTTTATCATTTTGGCCGTGGCTTCTTTGGATTCATCCTTATTCTCTCCAGCCTTATTGGCTTCATGAAGTCTCATCTCACTGGTTTTCTTTAGCATCTCATTATTCTTCTCAGCTTGTAATAGATAAGAGATCAAATTCGTATAAGTGGTGAAACCTTTTTCTCTGTAGGTATATTGTAACAATAGATCCCTTGGATCAGCTGTGAGGAATATTTTTTTCCAGTAAATATTCCTCTGTTACCTTTTCACCACATAGTTTCAATCTAGAAACGATTTTGATTATAGCTGAGTTGTATTCATCTACGGACTTAAAGTCCCGGAATCTGAGATTTATCCACTCATGCCTAGCCTTTGGTAATAACACTATTGTGTATCAGGATTTTAACTCTGTCCAAAGGTCTAGAGGGTTCTCAATATTTAGATACTGATCTCTGAGATCCTCAGTGAGATGGTGGCGAATAATCGTTACTGCCCCATATTTTTCACTTTCAGTTGCATACTCGCCTTTGATGATACATCTGCCAAGTCCTCTTAACTTCAGGATAATTGCAGTGTTCATCGCCCATTCTAAGTAATTATCTCCAGAGAGATTGAGGGCTGGATAATCCAAATTCGAAATCTGAAAATATAGATTTTATAGTCTTATTAGTTGACTTATAATCGGATTCAAACAATGCAATTTAGGGTTTCTTTCAAATTTTTATTTATGCAATGTGATTTGGTTTCTTTCAACCATTTATTTATATGATTCAATCCAATTTATTTTATACAATCTAGCAATGCAACTTTGGTTTCTTTCAACCTTTGAATTAATGCAATGCAATTCGATTTTCCATTAATCTAGCAATCCGATTTTCTCATATGATCAATCATACAAAAAAATTGTTTCATGATGCAACCTTAGCAATCAATGATTATATGATCAAGATGAGCTAAAAAAAAATCTAAATCAGATCAAGCAATTGATTCTAGATGATTTAAAATATAATAGGATTCTAGAGACAGAAAATCGGGTTTAGGGTTTCGAAAATATAGGGTTTCACTTTTTAATTATTTTTTTCGAAACCATTGATCTAAATAGGTATTATGTGACTTAAAAAAAATCAGATCAATCTTAACCATTCTAGCAATTTTCTAATCTTCCAAAAGAAAAATAGAAAGTTTCCATCAACTTATAAAAGACAATTTCTCAAAAACGGAAGTTTTTAGAAAAGTTAATTTTGCATTCTAGCAATCTGAAAAACATTCAATTATGGTTCTCAACAAGTTTTAGCAATCTTCCATTATTATAAAAGCAATATGGAAATTTTCAGAAACCATAAAAAGTCAATTTTCACAAAACCGGAAATTTCTAGAAAAGTAAAATTTGCTATCTAGCAATATAGAAAATTTCTATTTTTTTTCTATCAATCCCTAATGATTCAAGTCAATTTCGACATTGATCAGGGAAATCATCTAGCAAATAGACGAAAATTTAAAAAATTCAATCCAAAATCACCTATTTGCAATCGGATTTCATAAAACAAATTAGGGTTTGTGCAATTCTCAATCCTAAGCAGTTCTAGCCATCAAGAACAACTTAAAAAAAAATCAAACTAGACAAACAGATCAAGATTCAAGTCGGATTCATTAAAAAAAAATAGATGTTTTTGGATGAAACCGATCATGTTTATGTTTTAGGGGATTGATCGATTTCTAGGTTTAAGGATTCGATTTGATCATTCAGATCAAAGGAGCTTTGAGATTCAGAAATCATTGTGGTTCTGATTTTCATTGATGAACAATCTCATATCGAACTTTTAGTTTAAAAGCTTCGATTTACTCATGGAAGGGTAGGGACCTAATAAACTTTTGCTAGGGTTTTTGATTTGGGGTTTTGCAAAATTTTAAAGGTCATGTCTTTATCAAACAACAAAATTCGATTCATAAGTTCTTATAGGGTTTAGAATTTTACCTAAACTTTGATGTTTTGTAGAACCGGACCACCGAGAGCAGGAACAAGTCGGATCGCGAACTGAATGACCGGAACGGGCTGGTACAGATTGCGTCTTGCTTCAGGTCGAGCTGGATCGGATCGGACAGGTTGAGAACGCCTTTGTCTGATCACGAACAGAGATGAAAACAAGTTGGAACGCTTGAACCTCAACAAGATAAATCACCAAAGAGAGAGAGTAAAAGTAAAGGGAAGAAGAATTAGGGTTAAGCCGGATTAGGGTTTTAGGATTTCTGGCAGCGCTTATTTAAACGGATCGTGTGGGCGCGTCTGAGATCGGATCGACACGAGGTTTGCGGTGATTCTTCTCGTCACAAGCTTCAATTTTATATATTACTCGTCGTCTGGATCCTTACGGTTTGAGAGAACGAATAGTTTGAAGTTGCGTCGGAAATTAGGGTTTTGTGGTCGCTGTGAGGGATTAAACTCACCTCCTGATTTTTAGGTCAGGTTAAAGTTTAGGAAATGTTAGGGAAAGATAACGTGGGCTGAATTCCGTAATAACTTGTAGAATGAATGATGATTTTGTATTGATAACTTGGTAAAAGATTGGTTACAAAGATGATCTTTTATGATTACAAAGACAATGAGAATGTTATGTAAATGAGAATGTTTTCAGAGTATCGAGTAGAATATGGGTTGAATCGGATCATCTCTTTGATCGTCGACCTCCTCTTTAAATAGCCTTGGACTTCTCTTGATTATCTTTAACTGATCTCCGAGATCTTCTCCGTTTGTTGAGGAATTCGCAACAGCTTCCCTTTGACCGGGTCCTGCGCTCCTTCTGTTATGATGTGAGCTTCCTCTTCACCGTGACCTCTTTGAAGATTGCCCTCAGCTTCCAGCCTCCGGCTTCGTATTAATCCTTAGCTAAGGTCGCCGATATGCATTGGGCTTTGTCACGGCCCAATATTCGTTTTGGTTCTATCGTCAGCTAACGGGCCATATTTGGGCCCAACAGTTGCCCCCAGCTTTCGAGATAAGACTTCTTACTCGGGAGCTTAACCTAGCCGCTGAACCTCAATCTTTTCTGTTGAGATAATGATTACTAGTTATATTCATCGAAGATATTATTCGCTTGAATTGACGGTCGAGATTTCTCTTGATGAAATCAACGGCTCGGATGAAAGAAGTTTTGAAATATTTGCTCCGATTCTCGAGACTTGATGAGATATAAAGTGACTAGCATTAACTGCCACTGTCCATATTCTCCACGCCTCCACTCGGTTTTCAAGGTAACTTCTCCTCCACTCCTTTATTTTACTACGTTTATTTGTTTTTTTTTTTACTTTCATCCTTCGATTTCACCATTGATCCTTTGCGATTTTCTTAGAATCCTTAGTTCCTTAGAGATCTAATTAGCTTGTTCCACCCTTTCCCCTTGCTACCCTTTCGATTTTCCTTACCCTTCTTTTCAATGGATCCTCCGAAAGAAGGTTCCGGTGAGACCGGAATCTCTCCTTCCGGCAAACGTTTAATGAAGGTTAAACAGGAGATCGGTGAGAATATGAAAAGAGATAAGAAGGAAGCTAAAGACTCAATCGCGGGGAGGGTCTCTAAGCGGGTGAAGAAGAAGGATGGTTCTGGCGGGAGCACCTCTTTGGGGCCTCACTCGCCTTCTTTATTGAAGAGCCAAGAGGTCGTTAACCTCATGGTTCAAGCCCACGGTCAGAAGGAGTTGGCCAGGGTTTGTTCCTCCGACGAAACCCCTGAAACCGCCCCGGAGGGTTGGTTTTGCATTCATGAGAAGTATATCTCCAAATGCCACCTTAGGTTTCCGCTTCCGGACCTCCTGCTAGATCTCCTTGACCATTATCAACTGGCCCTTTCTCAGCTTTGTCCCTCGGTTATCCGGGTGATAAATGGTTTCATCACCAGGGCTAAGGAGGAGGGGGTCGCTGTTGGACTGATCGAACTGATGAGCCTTTATACGATCAAGGAGAGCTCTAGTAAGGATGGTGGCAGCGGTACCTACTACCTTCCTTGTCGTCCTAGGCTCGGTCTTTTTAAGTCCTCCGGTAGTGATGATGATTGGAGGAAAAAAATATTTCTACGTCAAGATTGACCCCACGACAGTTCCAGTGGGTCGTGCTCTCTCGGTTATTTGGTCCGATATATCTGGTTAGGATTTTTAGGAACGTGCCTTGCTTATTTCAGATTATTGTTGTTTGCTGAACCCTTGATTTCATATGCATATATCGAGGATCCTCCTAAGCTTACTGATAAGCTGTCTAGAGCTCTTTTTCGGAAGCTACATCAAAGTCCCAATACTTGGGCGTCTTTTACTATTTCTCGCATCGGATCAGCCAGGTTCCCAGAGCGATACAACGCCAGTTTCCTCGACCCGATTCCAGCTAAAGATTTGGAAGGTAGTTTTCGGATTTTGCTTATCTGTTTTTCATATCTAAATGTGCTTCTGGAGATAGCTAAAAAGCTTTCCTTTGTTTAGTTTCTGAAGGTCCTTTCGTGGTAGAGATTTCGACTGGAGCTAGCACTTCTGAAACAGAAAAGACTCAAGCTCCCAAGATGAGGCCTTCTTTCCGTACCAGGAGCAAACCTGCTGCAGCTGCCAGTGCTTCGCGAGGCAGGGACAAGACTCAAGGAGGAGCCTTCCTTAGCTCGCTAAAGAGGTCCTTGATGATGGATCCTCCGTTCCTGTTAGGGATGTTAACCCGGTCGAGACCAGAGTTAAAGAGGTTGCTCCTCGTTCTGAGGTCCCGCCGGTTGAAGTTAACCCTCAAGCTGCTAGAGATCCCCTCGAGATCGAGACTCCGAGAAACAAGAGGTCTCGGACTGATTTGGGAAATATGAAGACGGTAGGTTGCTCCATGCCTTCAATCAATGGTTTGACCAACAAGGAAGAATACGTTGACATAGCTCATCACCTGGGTCAGGTACGTAGTTTCGGCTTTTCTTGGTTTTCTTTTTTTTAAAAAAAGTTGATACTTTCTGAACTTTAGTATATTTTTTTTAGCTAGCTGGAGCCATCAACAGAGCTCAGCTGAGGTTCGAGGAGACCATGCGTGGTGCTCCTAGTGCTGGAGATTTAGCTCAAGCTACTGAGTTATTCAAGACCACCAAGATGGAGCTCGACCTGGCTCGTGCTCAGGTCTCTGAGCTTGAAGCTAAGGTCGGGAGGCTCGGTCTGAAGGTTGATACCCAGCAGGGGAAAATCGAAAGTCAGGCTATCGACATTCAGGTGAAGAACAGGAAGATCAACGAGTTGGAGGCTGCTCGCAGGATAGGTGAGCATCAGGTTCAAGAGATGATCGTCTCATCTCAGGTCAGCCAAAGGAACAAAGAAGCCGAGGTTAAGCTAGCTGTCAGGAGAGGTAAAAAGGAGGTAGCTGATGCTTACAACAAGATCCTGACCTCTGTGAAAGAGAAGTTTGTCAAAAAGAAGGACGAAACCGATGCCCTGATCTATGCTCAGGAACTTCAGGCAAACACCGAACTTCTGAAGGATCTATTGTCCAAAGAGATTGAGAATGCCGAAGAGGAGTATGATCGTTTGATGGCTTTGATTCTGGAAGCTGCTGCTGCGTGTGAGAAAGCCTAAGTTTCTGATTTCTCAGTCAGCAAGCTCCCCATTCCTCAACTCTCTGAGAGCTCAGGTACTTTCGAGATCAATATGTTTAATCCGGCGTTTTCCGGAGAATATGGTTCTAACTTGGGTTCGGTATCTCCTGATCTGGCCCCAGTTGAAGCAGCCCCGGGAGGTGTCGACCAGGAAGCTGAAATGGAGGTCCTTGCCAAGGAGGGTGATCCTATAGAGGAGGATAAGGATGTTGAAGCTGGTCATGGAACCGAGGAGGGTTAAGAGCTGATGCTCTTTATATTTTAAGACTTTTGCCCAATGGGCTTCTATCTCTTTTGTTTTTAAGACTTATAGCCTGAGGAGGCTTTTAAACATTTATCTGTTTATGTCTTGAACCTTCGTTAGCCTGGGGAGGCTTTTAAACCCTTGTTTAATTTTAAACTTGGTTGTTTCGAAATTTGTCTTTTGCTTTAGTCGCCAAATGTGACGTTTGATCGTGATCGGGTTTCTGCTTAGCTCTAGGTTTTTAGGAACCTGAATTATTTCGAAGGCTTGTGAGATCTTTTCTGATCTGACTTCGTGAGGAAACGAATTGTTTTATTGAATTTCGAATTTCTTCGAAGGATTTAGGGGCCTTCGACTCTGTTAAACCTTAGTTTTTGTTAAGGATTTTAAGACCTTAGGTCTTCGTTAAGGATTTTAAGACCTTAGTTTTTGTTAAGGATTTTAAGACCTTAGTTTTTGTTAAGGATTTTAAGACCTTAGCTTTTGTTAAGGATTTTAAGACCTTAGTTTGTTATTAAGGATTTTAGGACCTTAGGTTCAGGATTCCGGGATCCTGAGTTCGTTTGGAGTTTTTGATGAGCTTAGGTCCCGACTTTGGGGAACCTGAATTTGTTTGAAGGATTTTAAGACCTTGGGTTCAGATCTGTGGAGATCTGATTTTGTTTGAAGGATTTTAAGACCTTCGAGAGCATTAAGGGTTTTAAGACCTTAGGTCCAGGTTCTTAGTGACCTGGGTTGATCCGAAGATTTTAGGTTCAGGCTCTTGGGGACCAAAATTGTTAAAGAGTCAAGGTATCGAGGATAATTGCTTTATTGATAACAGAATACATGGTATCATAATAATCATACAATCGCCTGTTTGGGCTAAGTGATTTTAATCAGACATATGCCCCCTTTGGTAATGGTGATCAGAGTGTTGAAATGAGGTTGGGGCTGCACTCATGACGGAGTTGCCTACGTACCCAGTCAAGGGATCAAGCCTAACGTAGTTCAAGAAGTTTTAGGTACCTAATGATAGTATCTCTTAAGATTCGTGACGTTCCACGATCTGATCTCAGGTACCCCGGTTCGCACCTTTTGGAGCTTGTAAACGCCATGTCGTACCACATGGATGATCCGATAGGGACCTTCCCAGTTGGTTCCTAACTTCCCAGCATCTGGTTCCTTGGTTCCTTCGAAGACTTTCCTAAGTACTAGGTCACCTACAACGAACTGGCGGGGCCTGACTTTGGAGTTGTACTGTCGTGCCATTGCTTGCTGATAGTTTTGAATGCGAATCAGAGCTCGGTCCCGTCTTTCCTCGATTAGATCGAGGCTGTCCGTCAGGAGCTGGTCATTAGCTACAGGATCGGACGTACAGAGTTCCCGGCAGAGGCTACCAGCAATGGTTTCGGCTGGGACGACAGCTTCCATCCCGTAAGCTAAGGAGAAAGGGGTTTCCTCTGTAGCCTTTCGTGGGGTGGTTCGACATGCCCAAAGTACTTCGGGTAACTTTTCTGACCAGAGTTCCTTCTGGGTTCCGAGGCGTTTCTTGAGGTTGGCTAATACTGATTTATTAGCAGCCTCCGCCTGGCCGTTTCCTTGAGGGCGTCGAGGTGTTGAGAAGGTCAGGCGGATATTCCATTTGTCGCTTTATGTTTTGAAGTTGTGGGATATGAATTGTCCTCCATTGTCAGTCACGATTTCATATGGGACGCCGTGTCTACACACGATATCTTTCCACACAAATCGTTCGACCTCGAATCTGGTTACTTGCTGGAAAGCTTCAGCCTCTATCCATTTCGTGAAGTAGTCTGTCAGGACCAAGAGGAAGCGTAGCTTCTTCTTTCTACTTCCTGACGCTACTAGTGGTCCTACGATGTCCATGGACCACCTCATAAATGGGTAAGGGGCAGATATGTTGGATAGCTTCTCCGCAGGTTGGTGTATAATCGGTGCATGCCTCTGGCATTTATCGCATGAGGAAGAGTAGACCTCACAGTCTGCAATAATGGTAGGCCAGAAATAGCCTTGTCTTTTGATTCGGATAGCTAGAGCTCTGCCACCGGAGTGGTTTCCACAGGAGCGGTCGTGCATTTCCTTCATGAGTTTCATAGCAACGAGGCCATGAACACATTTTAGGTAAGGTCCGGAGACGCTTCGTTTGTGGAGAACGGATTCGATTATACAATATATCGCGCTTAATGCTTTGAGTTTTCGAGATTCCCATTTATTGGGTGGGGTCTTTTCCTCCAGGATGTATAGCGTGATTGGTATTCTCCAGTCCTCTCTCCCTATAACTTTGTTATGAAGAGACGAGGGAGGTTCCTGTTCGGGACCTGGTGTCGTGGTGCCCCCGGGGATATTCGTAGGATTAGGCTCCAAGGAGTCTGAATTCTGCGGAATATCTCCAGTTTTCCGGTTATTCTCCAGGGTCCGGGTGGTGCCCCAGATGAATTATTCAGAGCTGAGCGACTTCTAGTTTTGACTCTGCAGACGATTGGGTCCGAGGTCTGGATGGTGCCCCCGGAGGTATTCATAGGATTTAGCTCCTGGGAGTCTGAATTTCGGGGAATACCTTCATTTTGGTCGTCGTTCACCTTGTTTTGGATCGTATTCCCGTAGGTATACTTTTTAAGGCTACGTTTTTTGGCTTTTGGGAACCAAAATGTTGTGAGAACTTGGGTAGCTACCGTTTCAGGGCAGGCACCTTCGGTTTGCTCTTTTTGCTTGCTGTCTATCTCAGCTTTAGTAGCTATGTCGATGCTCGGTTTTTCGATTCTTTCTACGGGTATGATTCGTTTTACGAGGGGGTCTGATGTGGAGGCTAAAGCAGCCAACGCATCTGCTGAGGAGTTCTCTCCTCATGGGATCCTGGTTAGCTCGAACTTGTCGAACTGTCTAGTGAGGTTCTGGACGACTTCGAGATATGCCCCCATTCTTTCGTCCCTCGTTTCATATTCTCCGTGAAATTGGCTAGCTACTAACTGTGAATCGCTATAAGTGTGGGAACCGAAATTCGCACTGTCGATTTTTATTAAGTAAATCGGAGGAAAGCTAAGTAAACCTAACTTTCCCTGAAGGTCCGGATTCTCTGCGACAACCAACGACAAGTGATCAAGTAAATGCGGAAAGGTTTTATTAAGATTTGAGACTGGACCTTAAGGAAGGCTGCCTACGTACCCCTTTCGAGGATCAAGTCGGACGTAGTTCAGTTGGAGTTGTTTGAACAAGAGATCGAACTGCCTGGCGGAGTTCGTCTAGTACGAGCGTTAGTCATAGAAACGGGCATGTCGAGAATAATGCCTAGGGTTTCTATGTGCGGAACTCTAAGTACAACAAGGGTTTTGTTAAGAGTTGGGACTGGACCTTGAGAAAGGCTGCCTACGTACCCCTTTCGAGGATCAAGTCGGACGTAGTTCAGTTGGAAGGGTTTGAACAAGAGATCGAACTGCCTGGCGGAGTTCGTCTAGTACGAGCGTTAGTCATAGAAACGGGCATGTCGAGAATAATGCCTAGGATTTCTATGAGCGGAACTCTAAGTAAAAGGATTGTTAGATCCTTCCGAGAGAGACAGGAGCCTGCGGATAAGATGAAAATAGAACGAGAGGCGGCCGGACGTTCTAGGTCCTACCTTGCTAGTCTACCGCCTGAATTCTAAGTTCTTAACCTAACAGGAGCTCTCTAGGTCTCCAATCTCGGATTTCTCTCTCTCTTAATGATTTTTTGCTCTGCCTTTCTTCCTCTCCCAAAGCTCCTTTATATACTCCTTCTTATGACGGTCTATTCTCCTCCTGGGCCGCAAGGCGGGCTTCTTTCCATTTTCGTCGGCTTTCATCGGGAAACTTGACATTTATCTTCGGGAAACTTGACATTTATCCTTCCGGAAATTTAGCATTTATCTTGCTATGCAAAGATAAACGTAAATCGTCGTATCTATCTCAGATAATCGTAAACGGACTGTCCGATCGTGTTTGGTCCCTTTCGGGCCGTTTCCAGGACTTCTGTTGTTTTCTACGATTTCTTTGGAAGTTCTTCGTTCGTTCGTAGAGTTGAGACGAGTGGTGTCTTAAGATGACCATCGCTGTTTCGTACGAAGAATCTAAGATCTTCCTTCCCGTCGATATCTTACGAGTTTCCGAGATGTTTCCGACGGTCTTAGATTGGAGTAAGAACCGGAGTTTCGTACGCGGAATCTCGATGATTCGTCCTGCGAGGACTTGGGAAAGACTCGAAGTATGGACTTCTGATTGCCGGGGACTGGGATTCGTGTACCGAAGATTGTTGTCCGAAGACCCGAGCCAGCACGGGGCTAGCCGCCCGGCGGCCACGGCCAGCACGAGCGCTAGCCGCCGGCGGCCACGGCCAGCACGGGGCTAGCCGCCCGGCGGCCACGGCCAGCACGGGCGCTAGCCGCCGGCGGCCACGGCCAGCACGGGGCTAGCCGCCCGGCGGCCACGGCCAGCACGGGCGCTAGCCGCCGGCGGCCACGGCCAGCACGGGGCTAGCCGCCCGCGGCCACGGCCAGCACGGGTGCTAGCCGCCGGCGGCCACGGCCAGCACGGGGGCTAGCCGCCCGGCGGACAGGACCAGCACGTGCGTCTTGGCGAGGGCTTCGATTCGATATCTTGATCGTTTTCTGAGTCCTCACGGTTTGAGAGAACGGGCTCTTCGAAGTTTTCCGGCGGCCAGGACCAGCACGGGCGCTAGCCGCCCGGCGGTCATGACCAGCACGGGCTCTAGCCGCCGGCGGCCAGGACCAGCACGTGCGTCTCGACGAGGGCTTCGATTTGATATCTTGATCGTTTTCTGAGTCCTCACGGTTTGAGAGAACGGGCTCTTCGAAGTTTCCCGGCGGCCGAACCATTCACGGGGACTTAGCCGCCCGGCGGCCAGGACCAGCACGGGGGCTAGCCGCCGGCGGCCAGGACCAGCACGTGCTTCTCGACGAGGGCTTTCGATTTGATATCTTGATCGTTTTCTGAGTCCTCACGGTTTGAGAGAACGGGCTCTTCGAAGTTTCCCGGCGGCCGAACCAGCACGGGGGCTTAGCCGCCCGGCGGCCAGGACCAGCACGGGGGCTAGCCGCCGGCGGCCAGGACCAGCACGTGCGTCTCGACGAGGGCTTCGATTTGATATCTTGATCGTTCTATGGGTCCTCACGGTTTGAGAGAACGGGCTCTTTGAAGTTTAAAGGAGGATTCCTTGTCGTTCGGCCTGTCCAAACTTAGATTACTTCTCGTTTCTTCCTTATACTTTCGTATGACAAATAGACTTAGCCGTTGATTTCGAGATAACCGTTTTTGACCCCAACAGTTAGCCCCCCAGCATGCAAGATGCGGGAGCGATCTTGCGGGCGGAAGATTATGAGTTGAAAATCGAAATTTTTGGCTAAGAGTATTTCATTGCGGAAATCCACATCACCTTTGATTGGCGATCTTGAACGTGACGTCGGGAAGACCGTGAGTTTGTTGCTCAACTTCGACTCGATTCTTGCTGGTCCGAAATCCGTGTGCACCCTTGTCCTGCATTCGGAGGGTTCGGAGGACCAGGACCACGCAGTCAAGGATCGCGAAGCCGGCGCATATGAGACATGCAGTGGTGGTGCGACCAATGGAGGCGACGGTGAGACCGTTCCTACTTTGGGTGAGTTTTGAGGATGAAGGTGATGCTCCGGGGAGCGTCTAGGTTTATCAATCCCTTTAGAGATTTTTATTTTGATTACATTTCGGCCGTTGGTTGGCCATTATGTATGATTTCGGGACTGGCCGTTGGTGGCTTTGAGTCCCTGCCCTTTTTAGGGCGTTGTATTGAACTCGCGGTATGCATTTTATAAAATATTTTGCGTTTAGAACTTCTGTTTGTCGAAGTTAGAGGGCAGGGTGTGAGTTGTCGTCTCATTCCTGCCTCCCTGACGATCACCGTATCCGTAGTTTGTACAAAGCGAGATTTTCCTGCGGTTTACGATTTACGCGAAAATTCGTGAAAACGTACAGACTTGAGTGAAGAGACAAGTTTTGGGATCTCGCGTCGTTGACGCTTTGCCTATGAGATGTTAAGATACCAGCAAGGCTGGGTTTAGGGCAAGACCTAAGGTTTACTCTCAGACTGAGGCTGTGCGATGACAAATCGGCTTTCGTTTTGCCTGTTTGTGATTTTAACCTGATTCGTACCGTTTTAAAATCCGCGAAGTGGTATCGGCTTATATGATTTGTCTGGGCACGAATCGAGCTACTTCCTTTACGAAGTGCTGAACCAAATTTGGATTTTTTGTATAGCGCGCTATGGGATCCTTGTCGGATGTAAAAGAGCCTACCCTTAGGTGGCTTGTCTGTTTAGGACGTTAGAGTTCGTTTGTTGTGATCAGCAACAACGAAATGATGCCGTTTTGAAGGCGTATGAATTTGTTATCAAAAAATGTTTATCCGAGCACGAAGCGACGTCTCGCAGTGCTGTGATTTTATTTTTCTCATGCCATAAGAGGATTATGGGCTTTCGCTTATGATTTGATTTATACTTTCGTCAAGTGTTAAGGATAGAATCCGAGTAGTCACTTCGGATTGTGATTTTGTCGCTTGGTCCGTATGCTACCTTTTTAGCGAGCGATTTTAGGTGTAAGCGATGAGAGACATGTGTCTGGATGTGATAATCGTTTTTATGGATACTGGATCCGTTGTCGCAGCCGTTTAGTAGTTGGCGAATTGTGTTGAGGATTTAGGACCGAAGGGTCGCGTAAATTTTACCAGGGGGGGGAAGCGTCTAACTTCACTATGTTTCGTGAAGTGTTGGCCTTCTGAGATTTGTTTTTGTAAGAATGACTCGTATAGCTCTGGGAGCTTTGCTACGAGCGTTTCTTTTCGTGCCGCGTTTCATGGGGCGTATAGAACTTAATCGATTTGATGATAAGTTTAAGATCTTCCGTTTAACCATTTGGTTGTTAGGATCAAGTTTCGTTATCGTATGATTTCCGATTTTGGGTTATACGACAAACTGCTTGCATAATATCCGTTTGACATTTTACGACAAATCGTGGATTGTCTTTTTTAGCCGTTACACGGTTGGAGCGGTGGTCGCTAAGTATTGTGGATCGGCATGGAGGCTGACTTCAGCCGTTTAGCCAAGGAAGTCGTTGGTAAAAGACCAGTCCATGACCCTTTGTGTTACCGTTAAGATCGTGTTTAGTTGACGATTGTCCTTAATGGCGATGTCGAGTGCATGTTCGGGCTTTATGGAAAGACGTAGTTGGTCGAGGGCCGAATAGAGTTCGTCGAGATAGACATGCCAATCATAGAGGAGTTTTCCAAGTTATGGGTGATGGCTTTTCGAAACGATTTTCCACTTTAGGTTTCGTTTTTTGGCGAAAGTTGCTTCGGGTTACTCATGAAGTTTTACCGAAGGTTATTTCGTTAATTTTTGTAGCTCTCCGTCGTGCCATTAGTCTCACGGAAGCGGAAAGAGTATGCCAAGGATGCGCGGCGATCGTTTCTCGGTTTTTCGAGAGATTAGATCGGTTTGCGCGTTCTGCCTAAACAGTCAAGGAACAATAGAACGAAACTGGAAGAAAATGCCTAAGACTTATCTTGCTAGACTATCCACCTAGGTTCTAAGTTCCCTAAATTTTACGGCAGTTTACAAGACGTTCCCATTCCTTTCCTACGAAAAAATTAAAACTTTGATAAAATTTTCTAAGTCGGATGTACCTTAGTCTCATTGATTACTCGAGATTGCCTCATGTCCGTTCCTCTTTGTCTTCTACCGTTTCATCGTCAAAGGTCTTCGAAAAGTCCGATACTGAATCGAGAATTGATTTTTGATGAAACATGAAGGAACAGTGCAGAATCGTTGCAGAATCGTTGAAGCAAAGGGAGGAGAAGTAGGCGAAACTCGAAGAAGGCTAAGGTGGGTAGACAAGTTGAAAACGAATGGCAAGATGTCACTCGAGTGGGGCTTCTTGTTTCGTCAAGCTATGAGCGAACTGGTCAGGTCAAGAAGCTTACGATCTTATTATACTTTACGAATGATGTTTCGTAAAATATTGTTGAGCTTTTATCTAACGAGAGTTTTTTCACAAAATGTTGTCGAGTTAATTTTACGGAAACTTTTTTGTAAAATGTTGTCGAGTTTAATCATGCAAAAGCTGTCTCGTGAAATATTTTTGAGAATTTATTTTACGAAAGGTGTTCCGTAAAATGTTATCGAATTTTAGCATTAGAGACGCTGATTTTCGTCAGCCTCCATACTTATCGGGAAACTTGACATTAATCTTCGGGAAACTTAGCATTTATCTTGTTACGTAAAGATAAATGTAAATCGTCGTATCTATCTTAGATAATCGTAAACGGACTGTCCGATCACGTTTGGTCCCTTTCGGGCCGTCTCTAGGACTTCCGTTGTTTTCTACGATTTCTTCGGAAGTTCTTCATTCGTAGAGTTGAGATGAGTGGTGTCTTAAGATAACCATCGCTGTTTCGTATGAAGAATTTAAGATCTTCCTTCCCGTTGATATCTTACGAGTTTCCGAAGTGTTTCTGACGGTCTTAGCTTGGAGTAAGAACCAGAGTTTCGTACGCGGAATCTCAATGATTCGTTCTGCGAGGACTTTGGGAAAGACTCGAAGTACAGATTTCTGACGGCCGGGGCCTGGGACTTGTGTACCAGAGATTGTTGTCCGAAGACCCGAGCCAGCACGGGGCTAGCCGCCCGGTGGCCACGGCCAGCACGGGCGCTAGCCGCCGGCGGCTACGGCCAGCACGGGGCTAGCCGCCCGGCGGCCACGGCCAGCACGGGGCTAGCCGCCCGGCGGCCACGGCCAGCACGGGCGCTAGCCGCCGGCGGCCACGGCCAGCACGGGGCTAGCCGCCCGGCGGCCACGGCCAGCACGGGCGCTAGCCGCCCGGCGGCTACGGCCAAGGCCGGGGTCGGCTGCTCGGTTCCTTTGGTTTACGAGTGTTCGTGTTCGTTATGTTGATGTCGATTCCCGGCATATCTTCCGCAGCCCAAGCGAACGTGTTAAGGTTCTTCTTGAGACATGCGATGAGTTCTGCTTTCAACGGATCGCGGAGATTGGCTCCAATCTCCACGCACCGCTCTGGGTTTGTCTCGTCGAGGCAGACCGAAATTACTGGTTCGCAAGTGGGCTCACGTTTCCCTTCTAGGCTTCAGCTCTTTGCGATTGCCAGAAGATTTCTGGAGGGTCCTGCGATGCTGGTTCGTGGGTTGCTTGCTTTTTTGGGTTAGTTTCGGGCTCAGAGTTTTTTCGTTTTAACCCAGCGGCCAAGCAGACTTGCGGCGCTTTACGATCTCCTTGTATTGTTTCTACTCCGAAGAGGGTCGGAAATTTGAGGCACAGATGGAAAGTCGAGGGGATTGCTCGCATGGAGTTTAACCACGGAGTCCCGACGATCGCGTTATATGCTGCTGGACCGTCGACTACCAAAAATTCCACCGTCTTCGTGACGCTCCGGCTCTGACCGAGAGATCGACCGAGCCGAGGGTCATTGTGATGTTTCCTGAGAGTCCGATTATCGGATTGGGATCGTCCGTGATAGCGTTTAGGTCGATTCCCATCCTCTCGAGGGTGTTTTTATATATAATATTTGTCGAGCATCCGGTGTCGACCAATATTCTCGCTACGTCGATGTCCTGGATCGTTAGTCTGATAACGAGGAGTTCGTCGTGAGGTTTGGCTTGACCAGCCGTTGCTCTATCCCCGAATGACGCGATGTTGTGGACAGGTGATGTGGCCATGCTGTTGTTACCAATCGTAGGTTTTTGAGTAAGAGAATCCGACCTCCCCTCCTTCTAGCGCCAAACTGTGGGAACCGAAATTCGCACTGTCGATTTTTATTAAGTAAATCGGAGGAAAGCTAAGTAAACCTAACTTTCCCTGAAGGTCCGGATTCTCTGCGACAACCAACGACAAGTGATCAAGTAAATGCGGAAAGGTTTTATTAAGATTTGAGACTGGACCTTAAGGAAGGCTGCCTACGTACCCCTTTCGAGGATCAAGTCGGACGTAGTTCAGTTGGAGTTGTTTGAACAAGAGATCGAACTGCCTGGCGGAGTTCGTCTAGTACGAGCGTTAGTCATAGAAACGGGCATGTCGAGAATAATGCCTAGGGTTTCTATGTGCGGAACTCTAAGTACAACAAGGGTTTTGTTAAGAGTTGGGACTGGACCTTGAGAAAGGCTGCCTACGTACCCCTTTCGAGGATCAAGTCGGACGTAGTTCAGTTGGAAGGGTTTGAACAAGAGATCGAACTGCCTGGCGGAGTTCGTCTAGTACGAGCGTTAGTCATAGAAACGGGCATGTCGAGAATAATGCCTAGGATTTCTATGAGCGGAACTCTAAGTAAAAGGATTGTTAGATCCTTCCGAGAGAGACAGGAGCCTGCGGATAAGATGAAAATAGAACGAGAGGCGGCCGGACGTTCTAGGTCCTACCTTGCTAGTCTACCGCCTGAATTCTAAGTTCTTAACCTAACAGGAGCTCTCTAGGTCTCCAATCTCGGATTTCTCTCTCTCTTAATGATTTTTTGCTCTGCCTTTCTTCCTCTCCCAAAGCTCCTTTATATACTCCTTCTTATGACGGTCTATTCTCCTCCTGGGCCGCAAGGCGGGCTTCTTTCCATTTTCGTCGGCTTTCATCAGGAAACTTGACATTTATCTTCGGGAAACTTGACATTTATCCTTCCGGAAATTTAGCATTTATCTTGCTATGCAAAGATAAACGTAAATCGTCGTATCTATCTCAGATAATCGTAAACGGACTGTCCGATCGTGTTTGGTCCCTTTCGGGCCGTTTCCAGGACTTCTGTTGTTTTCTACGATTTCTTTGGAAGTTCTTCGTTCGTTCGTAGAGTTGAGACGAGTGGTGTCTTAAGATGACCATCGCTGTTTCGTACGAAGAATCTAAGATCTTCCTTCCCGTCGATATCTTACGAGTTTCCGAGATGTTTCCGACGGTCTTAGATTGGAGTAAGAACCGGAGTTTCGTACGCGGAATCTCGATGATTCGTCCTGCGAGGACTTGGGAAAGACTCGAAGTATGGACTTCTGATTGCCGGGGACTGGGATTCGTGTACCGAAGATTGTTGTCCGAAGACCCGAGCCAGCACGGGGCTAGCCGCCCGGCGGCCACGGCCAGCACGAGCGCTAGCCGCCGGCGGCCACGGCCAGCACGGGGCTAGCCGCCCGGCGGCCACGGCCAGCACGGGCGCTAGCCGCCGGCGGCCACGGCCAGCACGGGGCTAGCCGCCCGGCAGCCACGGCCAGCACGGGCGCTAGCCGCCGGCGGCCACGGCCAGCACGGGGCTAGCCGCCCGGCGGCCACGGCCAGCACGGGTGCTAGCCGCCGGCGGCCACGGCCAGCACGGGGGCTAGCCGCCCGGCGGACAGGACCAGCACGTGCGTCTTGGCGAGGGCTTCGATTCGATATCTTGATCGTTTTCTGAGTCCTCACGGTTTGAGAGAACGGGCTCTTCGAAGTTTTCCGGCGGCCAGGACCAGCACGGGCGCTAGCCGCCCGGCGGTCATGACCAGCACGGGCTCTAGCCGCCGGCGGCCAGGACCAGCACGTGCGTCTCGACGAGGGCTTCGATTTGATATCTTGATCGTTTTCTGAGTCCTCACGGTTTGAGAGAACGGGCTCTTCGAAGTTTCCCGGCGGCCGAACCATCACGGGGACTTAGCCGCCCGGCGGCCAGGACCAGCACGGGGGCTAGCCGCCGGCGGCCAGGACCAGCACGTGCGTCTCGACGAGGGCTTCGATTTGATATCTTGATCGTTTTCTGAGTCCTCACGGTTTGAGAGAACGGGCTCTTCGAAGTTTCCCGGCGGCCGAACCAGCACGGGGGCTTAGCCGCCCGGCGGCCAGGACCAGCACGGGGGCTAGCCGCCGGCGGCCAGGACCAGCACGTGCGTCTCGACGAGGGCTTCGATTTGATATCTTGATCGTTCTCTGGGTCCTCACGGTTTGAGAGAACGGGCTCTTTGAAGTTTAAAGGAGGATTCCTTGTCGTTCGGCCTGTCCAAACTTAGATTACTTCTCGTTTTCTTCCTTATACTTTCGTATGACAAATAGACTTAGCCGTTGATTTCGAGATAACCGTTTTTGACCCCAACAATAAGCGTTTAGCTCTCGAATTCCGAGGCTTAGGGCGAGTTTTAACCCTGCGATTAGTGCTTCATATTCAGCTTCGTTGTTTGAGGCGCTGAATCCGAGCCTATAGGACTGCTCGATGGTTTCTCCAGCTGATGAAGTCAGCCTTAGCCCGACGCCGGAGCCTTGTTTTGAGGAGGCTCCGTCGACATACAGGCTCCACTTTGGAGATTCCATTTCGGAGTCTAATTGCTCAGATGCTAGCTCAATGACAAAATCGGCAAGGACCTGAGCCTTCGCTGCAGCTCGAGGTTTGTACTCAATGTCGTATTCGCTGAGTTCTATGGCCCATTTAGCCAATCGCCCTGACTGGCTGGGGCTGTGCAATATCATTCGTAATGGTTGCGAGGTCATTACGACGATCGAGTGCGATTAGAAGTAAGGTCGCAATTTCCTGGCAGCTGTTACGACCGCTAGCGCCAATTTTTCCATTGCAGGGTACCTTGTTTCGGCATCTATCAGACTCTTGCTGGTGTAATAGACAGGTCTTTGTTCGTTTTGTTCCTCTCGTACCAGCACGCCGCTAACTGCAGCAGTCGATACGGCGAGGTACAGGTACAGTGGCTCTCCTACTACAGGTTTGGATAGGATCGGAGGTTCGGAGAGGTAAGCTTTCAATTGTTTGAAGGCTTCCTCACATTTCTCGTCCCATAAGAACTTCTTATTATTTCTTAGAAGTTTGTAGAATGGGAGGCACTTGTCAGTGGACTTGGATATGAATCGATTTAATGCTGCGATTCGTCCAGTCAATCTCTGTACCTCTCTGGTTATCTTAGGTGACAGCATTTCTAGGAAGGTTGCTATCTGCTGCGGGTTGGCTTCAATGCCTCTTTCAGTTACGAGGTAGCCTAGGAACTCGCCTCAGGGTACCCCGAAGGTACTTTTAATGGGATTGAGCTTCATATCGTACTTATTGAGGATATCGAAGCATTCCCTTAAGTGGGAGATATGGTCTTTTCCAGCTGAGGATTTGACTAGCATATCGTCAATATAGATCTCCATGGTTTTTCCGAGTTGCCCAGCAAACATCTTATTCACTAGCCTCTGATAGGTAGCTCCTGCGTTCTTTAACCCGAATGGCATAACCTTGTAACAATAGGTTCCTCGTTCGGTTATGAATGCGGTTTTTTCCTGGTCCTCAGGATCCATCATGATTTGGTTGTATCCTGAGAAGGCATCCATGAAGGATAGGAGTCGATGGCCAACTGTTGCTTCAACCAGGCGGTCGATGTGAGGTAACGGGAAGCTGTCTTTAGGGCAAGCCTTGTTTAGGTCGGTGAAGTCTACACAGATTCTCCATTTCCCGTTTTTCTTTTTTACAACTACCGGGATAGCTAACCAATCAGGGTAGTGTACCTCTCGAATGGACCCAGCTTTCGTAATTCGGTCAACTTCGTCGTTAACAGCTTGGGCCTTTTCGAGGCCCAGCTTGCGACGCTTTTGTTTGATCGGTTTGAAAGTGGGGTCTACCTTCAGTTTGTGGGTTGTGACGTTCGAGTCTATACCTTTCATGTCATTGGTGGACCATGCAAAGGTTTTGACATTGCTTTTCAGGAAGTCAATGAGCTCCTTTTTGGTCTCAAGAGGTAGCTCAGATCCGATGCTCACATGTCTTTCAGGATTTGAGTCGTCGATGCAAACTTTTTCGGTGAGGTTCTTAGGAGGACCTCGGATATTTTGTTGCATTTCGCGACCCTCCTGGATCTGTAATTGCTATTGGGGGGACTTTTTGAGGATTTCGAATCCTCCCAGGTAGCAGATCCTGGAGATCTTCTGGCTACCATGTACGGTAGTTATTCCTTCAGGTGTTGGGAATTTCACGCATTGATGATAAGTCGAAGCTACTGCTTTCATCTTGTGAATCCAGGGTCTTCCTAGGATCGCATGGAACGGGGAAGATCTGTCGATGACTACTAAGTTGGTCATTTTCATTATTCCGCCAGCTATGATTGGGAGCTTGATAGTTCCCAATGAGGTAGCTGTTTCTCCGGAGAAGCCTACGAGATTAGCTTTTTGGCCAATAATTTTGTTGTCGTCTATTTCCATCCCTTTCAGGGTGTTGTAGAAAATAATGTCAACAGAGCTTCCTGTGTCTATCATGAGTTTAGGCACCTCGTATCCTGCGATGTTCAGGGTGACAATCAGAGCATCATCGTGAGGCCTGTCAAGGTTTGAGGTCTCGCTTTCCCAGAAATAAATCTTAGTATTGGATTCAGGGTTGGGAGGCTTAGGTCCAGTGTTAGACACAGCCTTCCGTACGTGATTCTTAATGGAATTGACGGAGTCTTGACACATATCTGATCCTCCAAGGATACAGTCCACCCTCGAGTCGGGACTCGATTGAGGTGACGGTTTGCTCAAGAGAGCCTCGATTTGCAGGCTTTTTCCTTGGGGGAATTTTCCAAGAATCATATCGACTCTCTTCTTGGGAGCTGGAGGTGGCGAATCCGTCTCCTTCTCTGGTGACCTTTCCCGTTTTGGAGAGGTATCTCTAGGACCTCTTTTCTGATAGGGCGGTGGCTTTTTGTCACGCCCTTTATTTCTCCGGCTGCGAAATTAGGTGCCAGCTGTCGTTGGAGGTCCCAACATTCTTCGGTTGAGTGCCCTTCTCGATCGTGATAGGAGCAATGTTTGTTCTTGTCAAAGCCTTTTGACCAGGGAGTTTTGTTTGCTGCGGCGACAGGTTTTTCTTCCTTGTCCTCCTCGATTGCATAGGAATGTTCTCCTTGAGTCTGATTGTTTCGGAGGTTCCCCCTTTTATGAGGTCCCTTTGCCTCTGAGGATTCACCTTTCAAGTGATTCTGAGGTTTCTTGTGGAGTTTATCCAGTGCAGCTGTCTCCTCCTCCAAAGTATTATATCTAGTGGCTTTATGAAGAGCATCATCGATAGTTGGAGGAGTGTTGAGTGTTAGCTCCGACCAGAACTCCGATTTATACCATAGACCTCTTCTAAGGGCCTCGATGGCGACTTGGTCGTTGGGATTCGAGAGCTTAGTTCTTACTGCTCTGAATTTCTCGATGTAGACTCGTAGCGAGTCCCCCATTCCTTGTCTGACCTTCCAGAGATCGGCCTCAGAGGCTTGCTTCAGGATATGGGTCGAGTACTGCTTCATGAAGGCATTAGTTAACTGGTCGAAGCTGTCTATCGAGGCTGATTCGAGACCAGAGAACCACTCAAGAGCTGTTCCAACCAGGTTTTCGGCGAATGTCCTACAATAACCTGCTTCACATTCTTCTTGCGTAAAATGGGCTTTCACGATAGCTAATCGGAAGGCTCTCAAATAGGCCTTTGGGTCAGAAGTCCCATCATACTCGGGAATTCTAATTTTTCCGGTATCTCTTATGTAAGAACTGGCAATTCTGTCAGTGAATGGAGTCCCACGGGTTTCTTCAATCAAGCTATCGATTTCGGGAGCTGAGCTCGTTGCCTTGTGGACTTGAGCTCCCAATTTTTGGAGAGCTGCGTGAGTCCGTTCCATATACCTGCGGATAGCTTCAGGTCCCTCTAAGGGAAGGACATTTGGGTCGTTATTATGTATCCGACGGACAGGTTCCTGACGGAATCGTGTTGGTTCATCTTCCCATGCAATTGGTGGGCTAAGTCGCTCACCAGCTCTTGGGTTATCGGAGTCTACCCTTTGATACCCGTCTACATTCGGGGTTGAGCTTCTGGTTTGATAAACCGAAGCTGATGTTCTGCCCCCAGATGGGAAGGATACTCCTGCTCCAGACCTAAAATCAGGTGGCGGAGGAGGTAAACGAGTGCTCCGGTCAGTAATCTGACTGGGTGTGGAGCTGGTTGTCGCTGCGTTACCTCCCATAGCACTGGTGATAGGTGGGCTAAACGCGGGAGCTGTCCCAGTATGAGGTGTCTGGAAAGCAGACCCCCGTCCTTCCGGAACAGTGCTGTCAGGAGAAAAGTCTAAACGTCCTCGGGGGAATGAGGGATCGGTCAATCGATCTCGGAAAGTGACCCCCGGAGCTTGACGTTGCGGCGGTTGGGTTGTTGCGTTTACAGATCTAGTTACCTCTTCAAATCGTTGTTGCCGAACAGCTAGCTGATGCATTGTACGCTCATTTTCCTGAGCTTTGTCTACTAATTGCATCATCATCTGACGAATCTCAGAGAGCTGAACCTTCGTTTGGTTCGGAGTGGTTTGCTGCTGAGGATTCTCGGCGACTGGAAGCCCGGGGGCGGTTCCACTTGATGATCTCGGGTTAGTAGCTCCAGTGGCATTCTGGCTCGTTCGAGCGCTAGCCGGAGGCTGTTGCCCAGATCGGTGATCGCCACGTCGAGGCTCCGAAGTTACGAGACTAGAGCCTCCATCGTTCGGTGAGCCATCGCTCTGAATCGGGAGGTTAAGGTCAGACGGATTTGTTGTCTGATCGACTGGATTCATCCTTAAGTTGGAGTAAGGGATTCGATTGTTTCTTCCCCACAGGCGCGCCAATTATGAGGGATTAAACTCACCTCCTGATTTTTAGGTCAGGTTAAAGTTTAGGAAAGGTTAGGGAAAGATAACGTGGGCTGAATTCCGTAATAACTTGTAGAATGAATGATGATTTTGTATTGATAACTTGGTAAAAGATTGGTTACAAAGATGATCTTTTATGATTACAAAGACAATGAGAATGTTATGTAAATGAGAATGTTTTCAGAGTATCGAGTAGAATATGGGTTGAATCGGATCCTCTCTTTGATCGTCGACCTCCTCTTTAAATAGCCTTGGACTTCTCTTGATTATCTTTAACTGATCTCCGAGATCTTCTCCGTTTGTTGAGGAATTCGCAACAGCTTCCCTTTGACCGGGTCCTGCGCTCCTTCTGTTATGATGTGAGCTTCCTCTTCACCGTGACCTCTTTGAAGATTGCACTCAGCTTCCAGCCTCCGGCTTCGTATTAATCCTTAGTTAAGGTCGCCGATACGCATTGGGCTTTGTCACGGTCCAATATTCGTTTTGGTTCTATCGTCAGCTAACGGGCCATATTAGGGCCCAACAGTCGCCGGGTTTAGCCTAGGGTTTTAGAGTCTCGTGCTGATAACGTGTTATGAAACTAGAGATTTATGAAAGGGATACTTTATTCATTAACCCAAATGGTTCTATATAAACAAGTACAAATAGACCGTCATAATAAATATAGAAACCTTATCCAACATGGAATAGGAAAACCAGTACATATATGTAAATACATAGATAAATGGAAAGACTAGACTAATATGGAAAAAGCAAGACTAGCCGACTGGTGGCTCTTTGATGGAGAGCGGAAGCTATAAAACCTAAAGATCAAAGGTTTGATCAATAGATAGGTGACGTGTTTTTGAAGTTTTAATTCAAAAACGGGATAAGGGCGCGAATACTCTTCGCAGTGTTCGTGAAAACTCTTGGGGTCGCGAATACTCTTCGCAGGGCTTTGAGAAAGCTCTTAAAATAAACTAGAAATCTTATTCAAATCAATCTATCTTACAAAAGCCATAGGAGAGGTCTTTATATAGAACTCTTAAACCGTCATAAAAATCCATAACCTAATATAAAAGGCAAAACATAAACTCTAAGTAAAAAGGAAATAATTAGAAAGCAAACTTGTCGTTTAAGTTATGTTGATGCTGCATCAGGTCCCTCCGGCTGGGAAGGATTCAACCACGAATCTGGCGGGATATTATCACCATGAAAACGTGAGAGGTGCTTGACGTTGAAGACATCGGATGTACACAGATGCGGAGGTAACTTGACCCGATATGCATTGGGGTTAATTCTCTCAAGTATCTCAACAGGTCCTATTTTCTTGGACTTTAACTTGTTACATTCCCGAAGAGGAAGACGCTCCTTAGTCAGGTAAACCCAGACGAGATCACCGGCCTGAAATATAACCTCACGGCGCTTAGCATCCGCATCCAGCTTGTACTTGGTCGACGATGCCTCTAAATGGCGTTGCGCTTCTTGATGAAGAGACTGCAGGTCAGTGATGAAGTCTATGGCTTCACCGTGATGTCTAGTCTTGTCAGGTGCCGTAGTAAGGTCCAAAGGGCAATGGGGAACAAGTCCATTCACCACCCGGATTGGTGAAAAGCCCAAACTGCGATTGAAAGCATGATTATGAGCAAACTCTGCCTGACATAACTTGGTATCCCACGATTTAATGTTATCGCCAACAAGACTGCGTAACAGATTCCCAAGCGACCTATTGGCAACCTCGGTTTGACCATCTGATTGCGGGTGATACGCAGAACTCATATCGAGGCATGTACCGAGTAAATTCCACAAAGAGCGCCAAAAATGGCTTAAGAACCTTGTATCCCGATCGGAAACAATTGATGCGGGGAGGCCATGAAGACGGTAGACATCTCGAAAATAAAGATTGGCAATCTGAACCGCATCAGTAGTCTTTTTGCAGGCTATGAAGTGAACCATTTTTGAAAATCTATCAACGACGACAAAAATAGAATCATTGCCGCGTTGAGTGCGAGGCAATATTCCCAGAACAAAATCCATACTTACATCAGTCCAAGGCTGAGTAGGGATTGGAAGAGGCAAATATAAGCATGTGTTCGTGGCTTTTCCCTTAGCTTGCTAGCACGTACGGCATCGTTCCACAAAGCGCTCGACGTCGCGGCGTAAAGAAGGCCAGAAGTACGATGAAGTAATAAGCTGAAGAGTTCGATCCCGTCCGACATGACCCTCATTGTGTAACTCTGAAATAATCTTGAATCTCAAGCTACAGTCAGGTACACACAAACGAAGACCCCGGAAGAGAAAACCATCCTGAACCGAGTAATCATCCAAGGATCCCTGTTTTGCTTCATTGAAAATTCGCACAAAAATGGGTCTGTCTCATATAGATCCGCGAAAGAAGCAAAGCCCGAAACTGAATTATGCATCGTTGTTAACAACCCGTGACGCCTGCTCAGTGCGTCAGCCACACGATTAGTTTTGCCGGACTGATGCCGAATACTAAAAGTGAACTGCTGCAAATATGATATCCACCCAGCATGACGCGAGGAGACCTTGGCTTGACTATCAAGATGGCGTAATGCGTCATGATCTGTAAATAGAATAATGTCCCGATGTACGAGATAGTGGCGCCAGTGCTTAATAGCTTGTACAATAGCATAGAACTCAACGTCGTATGTACTGTAGCGACCTCGGGAACCTGTTAGTTTCTCACTGTAATATGCAACTGGGCGGCCGTTTTGACTCAATACCGCACCGATTCCAAGCTTTGAAGCGTCGCAGTGTAACTCAAAAGTGCTGGAGAAGTCCGGCAGAACAAGAATAGGAGCGGAAGTAAGCTTTTCCTTGATAAGAAGAAACGCCTGAGCTGCCTCTTGTGTCCACTCGAACTTGCCTTCCTTTATGCAGCTCGTAATAGGAGCCATGATCGTACTGAAGTGATGCACAAACCGCCGGTAGAAAGAAGCAAGGCCGTGAATGCTTCTGACCTCGGAGACTGTCGTTGGTGTTGGCCAAGAACGCACTGCCTCGATTTTGAAGTTATCCACGGACAACCCTTGATCCGAAACAATGTACCCGAGAAACAAAACCTGCGAAACCGCAAACTCACATTTATGTTGTGCTGCAAAGAGTTTCTCGTTTCGTAAGACTTGAAGAACTTGTCGTAGGTGGTCTTCGTGTTCGGCAGGTGATGAACTAAAGATCAAGATGTCGTCGAAGTAAACGACAACAAATCGTCCCATAAATGGTCTTAATGCTTGATTCATAACTCTCATAAATGTACTTGGCGCATTAGACAAACCGAATGGCATCACGAGCTATTCAAACAGTCCTTCTCGCGTCTTGAAAGCCGTTTTCCACTCATCTCCAGGACGAATTCGTATCTGATGGTAACCACTTTTAAGATCAATCTTGGAGAATATTTTGGACATTCCAATTTGATCCAACAAGTCGTCTAAACGAGGGATGGGAAAGCGATAACGAATAGTTATCTTATTGATTGCCCGACTATCGATGCACATACGCCATGTCCCATCTTTCTTAGGTATCAGAAGGGCTGAAACTGCCCAAGCGCTAAGGCTCTCACGAATGTGACCTTTACGCAGGAGGTCCTCTACTTGGCGTCGCAGTTCTTCGTGTTCCGTTAGACTCATCTGATAGTGCGTTCTGTTAGGTAGTGTTGCGCCGGGAACCAAGTCAATCTGATGTTGTATTTCTCGTAATGGAGGGAGTTCTGTAGGCAACTCTGTAGGGAAAACATCATCAAATTCCTTGAGTAATGCGGCTAAGGAAGGGCTGAGCTGAGATGTTAGCGTTGGTGACGAGGAAGATGGAAGAAGAGCGAAAGCGCGTCCTTCCAATCGGAGCTCGGAGAGAAAAGTTGAGTAAGAACACAGGAGGTTATTGCTTTGGACGTCTGGTGCTGGAGATCTTGGAACTGTTATATATTTGGTTGGTAGGAGCAAATTTTTTTGTGTATTCCAGGTAAACTGGTATGTATTGTCTGCTCCATTATGTATGATTTTGCGGTCAAATTCCCATGGACGACCAAGTAATAGGTGACTGATATCCATAGGTGCAATATCACAGTAGATTTGATCTTGGTAATATTGACCAACGGAGAACGCGACCAGAGCTCGTTGCGTGATACGAACAGTAGCAGCGTTGTTGAGCTAACCTAGCGTGTATGGCGACGGATGTGTTTCTCGTATCAGGCCCAACTTAGTAACAGCATCATCGGAGATCACGTTCCTGCAACTGCCAGAATCAATCACAAAACTGCAGACGCGGTTCTTAATTGTGCAAGTAGACTTAAAAATATCCGTCTGTAGCCACTGTTCGTCGTTTCGTTGAGGAGTAAGACAAGAGCGCTGAAGAACAAGAAGATGCCCTGTATCGCCTGTAGTTTGGTGGACTGTGGTGTCATCGTCATCTTCTTCCTGAGAATCATAAACTTCCTGCTCAATGAGAGGCTCGTCTAAGACTAACCCTCGTCGTGTGGTGTGTGGGCAAGCTGTTTGGCGATGACCCGGTTCACCACAAGAGTAGCAACGCAAGGCGTTTGGACGTGTAGACCGTCGTAGTTGTTGTTCTTCTGGTTTTGGTGGTTTAGTAGAATAGCTGCTTGTCTCGCCTGCATCTTTAGAGTTGTTAGACGGGGTGGTGTTTGCGGTGTGGTCAGACGTACGCGCACGAGATGGAGAAGGATTCCAGTTTGAAGATTTTGACTGCTGCTCGAATGAAGATGCGCGACGATGTGCTTCTCCAATAGTAGAAGGATCAAATTGAGCCATAGATGTCTGTAGTTGAGGTCGTAAACCGCCAATGAAGCGAGAAACCAGCTGAATTTGGCTATCATTAATCTCATTGCGCGTTAAGAGCATAGCAAATTCTTCGGCATATTCGTCAACACTACGCGTTCCTTGGCGCAGATTCTGGAGCCGTGTATACATGGTCCGTTCGTAGTTATGAGGTAAGAAGGTTTGGCGCAAGTGTTTTGTCAACTTTTCCCATGATTGGATTGGCTGTTTACCAGTACGAGAACGTGTGGTTTTAAGCTGTTTCCACCATGTTGCAGCATGTCCGCGAAAACGATAGCCACGAGCGAGACTCTCCTTGCGGGAGGTACTTGTTTAAATTCGAGAATCTCCTCTACTGAAATCAACCAGTCAATGAGATCATCTCCTTTAAGTCCCCCATGAAATTCGGGTATGTCGACCTTAAAACTGTTTTCCCAACGATTAGTAGTGTTATCTCGCTGCCGTAGATCTTCTCGATAAACTCGTCGATGATCCTCTTCTTCTTCCTCATATAAGTCGCGAGCTCGGGCATCACCAAGCTGGTGGTGATGGGGAAATCGTTGTTGGTCTTGTCGCAAAGGAGCCCGGATAGGTGGAAGTGGTTGTTGTTGCTGACGAAGTTGTTGTAGAGGATGATGTTGCACGGGTTGTGGAGGTGCACCGATTGGATGGGCATGCAGGTCCAAGCGAGTTAACGTGGTCGTGAGGGCAGTAAGACTTGCTGTTACCTCAGCCATTGCTGCAGTTAACGTGTCGCCTTGTTGCTGAATGGAGGTTTGAGTTGCTGTTTGCATCTCTACGAGGAGGTTGCGTAATTCGTTCATGTCCATAGAAGTTTCTTCTGCCGTTTTCTTGGTCATGAAAACGAGAGAAGATATCCAGAAACGTACTGAATCTGATACCAACTGATGGAGAGCGGAAGCTATATAACCTAAAGATCAAAGGTTTGATCAATAGATAGGTGACGTGTTTGATCAATATATAACCTAAACACGTCAAAAACGGGATAAAGGACGCGAATATTCTTCGCAGTGTTCGTGAGAACTCTTAGGGTCGCGAATACTCTTCGCAGTGCTTTGAGAAAGCTCTTAAAATAAACTAGAAATCTTATTCAAATCAATATATCTTACAAAAGCCATAGGAGAGGTCTTTATATAGAACTCTTAAACCGTCATAAAAATCCTTAACCTAATAAAGGCAAAACATAAACTCTAAGTAAAAAGGAAATAATTAGAAAGGAAACTTGTCGTTTAAGTTATGTTGATGCTGCATCACTCTTGCTGGCGCCTGGTCTGTCTGGTACGGTTCGGTCTAACTGGATATAGGTCGACCACCAAGTGATTTACAACAGGAGAAACATTCTTTTTTCTAATATCGATTGTATTACTAATTTTTTCACACGATAGATATATTGGGCTGTTGTGTAAATATTATCAAAACGTTTGTCGACATTAAGCAATAACGGGTTTTTAGAAAGGAAGTTGCCATATTTAATTACGGTTATATATACTATACTTTTAAGTGCTAAATTAAATGTTAGTGAATTCAACCTGTAGTAAAGTTGGACCATTTAAAAAAAAAAGATGAGGAGGTCTGTGAGCTTGACAGGTAAGCATGCTCTGTAAGGTTATGCATTTACTAATGCTTCAGGATTAATATATAGGAGATGAAGTAATCTTTTGCATTACTGACTCTGATTGTATAATTGTATTTCAATACACCTCATAGTTCTGATAAATACTTAGAAAAATTATAGATTTGAAATCGTAATTAATGAAATCAAACTGGTTAGGATTGTTTGGTAAGGCTGCGGGTTTTGTTGGATTGAAGAATCCAGGATCGGGTCTTACTATTTACAGTTAAGCAAAAAAATAGAAAGAAAAACGAAAGAGGACCTGTGATGACCTTCTGTTCAATTTCGTTTTGGATAGAGTACGAAATATTTGCTTTTGGCCCCCAAAGTTTAAATGCCTAATATATATATTATTCAACTCTAAATTGATTAAGGAAAAACATGTGTATCGACAATTTAACCCTCATTCCTTAATTGTTTCAAATATTATGAGTTTCAGAACCCGCTTTGCCCTTACCCACCATATTTTAAATTGTTTTTTTTAGTATTAACAAACTGATAGTTAAGTTTCGGAAAAAAACGAACTGATAGTCTAACCTGTATTATATAAACAAACCAAAGTCTCAGCTAGCGGGAGGAAGGGTTTCATGTATTTACGGTTTCGAGTTCTTGGTCGAACATTTTGGGGGGAACTAAGGCGGATAAGTATTCATGTAGTTTTCTGAAATCTTTATTTCATTACCACGAGACATATAGAGATAACAGCAAGTCTAATGGACTTGTAGCATAAGCTGACTACAATCAGATGACAGCGACAACTCTCTGATTAACGGTCGTATGACCATTGGGTTTAATACTTTCTTTAGAAATGGCATGACGACCGTAGAAACTTTTTAATCTGTCGTAGGTCTCCTCTAACTCTGGTTCTTCAGTGCCAATCGAGATCCTCACCCAATTCTTCGCTCCTAAAGCCACTCCTACGAAAGTCCAACAAAAAAAATATAAATAAATAAACAAAAACATTGATCATATTGCAGATCAATAAGCTTAACTAATTGAAACCTAATGCATATGGATGTAGATAACTATACGTGATTTTCATATGTATATATTTGTATATATTAACAGATCAATACCTGGTACAAGGACTAGACTTTCTTCACTGACTAGCTTCGTGCAAAACTCGAGATCGTTTTTTATATTATCTAGCACTGATGTGTCAAGCCTTAACTGCAAAATAAATCATTTACATAGTTATGATTCATATAAATGTAGATTATGAGTTTATGTTCTGTAATAATGAGTTAAAAATCAAATAAAATACCCATAAGTAAGAACAAGATTCAGGTTTCTTGGGGCAAAACAGACAAGGAATGTCCCGTAGCCTCTCAAGTGAAAGCTCTACATTGCGTTTCATAGCTTTGTTCTTCTTGGCGAAGTACTCCTTTGGTGTTTTCTCCAATATTTCAGGAAGTGCTTCCTATGAAAATCAATACAGAAGGATGAACATCATTTGGAAACGTTTGTTTATTAGAAAACCGAAACTCTATGGTAAGAGCTGTTATGAGTAATTGATAGCCATGGACTACCAACCTGAAGAATAAATGACGGTTGTGGAGTTAAATCAAGACAATCCTCTATTGATTGGACTACCTGGGGTCAGGAAAAGGCCAAAAACTTCAATTATACTTTCTAACGAATGTCCACAAATCATATAATTAAATTGCTGGTTACAGTTATATTATACTCTTTATACGTCTACAAACTCCTTTTAATTAAGAAATTAGTTAGAGGAAATAGACTAACCCCTGCTTGTTTAAGAATGCTATTAGAATCGTTGATGGCCATCCAGCCGATTCTCCAGCCAGGTACAACCCATCCTTTGGATATGGATCCGAGCGTGATCACCGGAGCTATGGATGCAAATATCCCCATTGGAACAAAGAGCTTTTCGCCATATACAACCTGATCATATACTTCGTCGGATATAACCACTATACCAAGTTTCCTAGCCATCTCCGCAACCTAAAGATCAATCAATAACAAAACCTGTTAGTTCTTATACTTAATAAAAATTCTAACATTATACATATTAGTGATATGATATCACACATATAAAAAGGCTATATATATGAAAGTAACTACACCTTTTTAAGATGATCGTAGGTGTAGACGTTTCCACATGGATTGTTGGGGTTGATGAGAACAAGTGCGACTGTATTCTTATCGGCAGCAGCCTCGAGGCCGTCCAGATCAATCTCAAAATCTCTTTCCGGGAGGAGATCGTATTTGCGAACCTCGACGCCGGTGTAAGTAGCGCGAGCATCATAGTGAGGATATCCTGGATTAGGAAGCAGAATGTTGGCTGCTGGATTGCCTGCGAGAGAATCTATTATAATCTCAATCGCTTGGTTGCATCCGCCCGTGATATACACATCCTCCGGCCTTAGCTTAGTAGGAAGCTCACCATTTAGATAATCTGCAACGGCTCTGAGAAAAAAAATACAATTTAGTCACTCGAAATGTCATCTTACGAGCAAACTCTATTAAAAGTTTTTAGAAGATATCTCAGCAATAAAAATCTTTTGTATCTTTGATTTCTTTGTGACTGATTTAACTATTATTAAAAACTGAAATTTAATTCATTAAAGAAATATAATATATGAAAATACTAATTAAATAATCTTAGGTAGAGATTGAATATCATTATTGCGGAACACCAAATAGAGGTTCTTATTTTTGCTTTTTTTTATCCGATTAAAAAAAATTAAAAAGAAGCAATCGCGGACCGCCACATATCAGTGGAACATGTGAACAGTACAAGAACTCAACCTAATTCGCCTCTTATTTGGCAGTTCTCCCCTCGGTTTTAACAATTTTGTAGGTTCCCTCGTTTTAAAAAACCCATAAAACACTGTGATAGTGTTGCTCTTAGAGCAGTTCTAATGTTTGGAAAGAAAAGGGAAAAACCAACTCAAAAAGTTTTTAAATGAATAGATTACAGATATTCTCTAGAATTTTATCCTCCACATGTCTGTCTATGATTTGATTTGTCTTTCCAAAGAAACAAAATTGTAATTTTTTTTGGTGCAAAATTTTTTAATTGATAAATCAGAAATAATAATATTTTGTAGTTAAGATACCTAATAGTTTCTATCCGTTAAGGGTGCTCTTATAAACTTTTACTTTTCTGTTTTTGATATAATAATGAATACTAGATTTTGACCCGCGCTTTTAAAGCGCGAGTTTATTTTCCTTTATTTTTTTCAAGACAAATATTTAGTAAATGTCATATTTTTGTATATTTGTTTTTTTATAAAAGACTTAAGTTTTTTATCTTTCTTTATCGTGTTTCATTTTAAATAAGTATAGGCCTGATCACAATATCCGGATCCGAAGAACCAACCCAAAACCGACCCAAAAATCAGGGTCCCGAATCCGATTAGACCCGGGGTAAATATCCGAATGAATTCTAAATTGCTATATCCGATCCGAATCCGATCCGAACCGAGAACCAAATGAGTACCAGAAGATACCCGAAATGTGAATATATATCTAAAAATATATGTTATAATTATATTTATAATTATTTTAATATTTTAAATTAATATCATAAGTTAACTATAATAGTTATTTTTAGTACTTTTGAGTATTTTTGGATAAAATATGATAGTTTGGATAAAAGTTTACCCAAACAAACTGTATAGAATAGATATTTTTGGTTACTTTTGGTTACTTTTGAGTAATTTGGATACAAAAATTTGAACTGAATCGGATACTTTTGTTATTTTGAGTACAAATAACTGAACCCGTTTTAGATATTTTGGTTATTTGGTTATTTTTCAGGTTCTTATGCATGAGAATCGAATCCACCCGGACCTGGAAAGACCCGACTCGAACCCGACCCGAAATTGAGTAATATCTGTATGTTTAGAATGATTCCTACCCGGTTTAGATCGGTTATTGTGCTTGTTTGATTTGGAAAAAGAAAATATAATTATGATTGAAGAGTTGTTTAAAATATTGACATTTAAAGTTGGTCCGAAATGTTTGTCTCAAAACGTGGGCCTAATATATCAATTGTTTACCGAGCCCAATTAATTACAAACGAAAAAATTAGAAATAAATTATTAGTTGACTAATTTATTGAAATAACCTTAATGAAAGAATCGTTATCTTTGATAAATCAGTGGCATAAAAGGGTATTTATAGTAAAAAAATTAATAGGATTCTGCTTTAATAGTATAGATTCAGATCAAACCTTCTAGCGTTAAAAATTCCAGGGCTAGGTGCATATGAGTTGGCCGTGCCGGAGCGGGCGGCTGCAGCCACAGCTTCTTCCGCTTCAGGGCAAGTCTTGAAGCTATGAGTCGTGGAGGGCAAAATAGTTTTTCCATTGTTGAAGTTGCAGTTTTTAAACATTCCAAAGACGAGTTTTCTCAACGTGACCGCAGCTGCATCACTCGTCGCACCGTTTCCTTTGAACTTCCAAACAACGTCGTCTGCAGTGCAGTTGACATTACCGTTGCTCGCCATCGATTATCTACGTTTTGCGTGAAGGTTCTTCTTTTAGTTTTTTTCCTTTTTATTGAGAAAGGGCTTAGGTACTTCTTTTAGTAATGAATTCAGGTTTGTTTGTTGTGGGCACATCTCATCCCTGTCGAGCCCTTTATAAAGGTCGCACAGAATAAAATAACAAGATTTTTTTTCAGCAGAATAAAAAAAAGTCAAATTTCAACACAAAAAACATGCAGCAATATTTGGACAGTACATATTGAAAGAAGCTGATAGTTGTTAGTTCAGTACATGTATCCATACGTTATTATTAATAACTATAACGTGCCCATTCCCTTATTACAAACAGAGGGGCTGTCTATTTTTGACTCAATGCCACATAAGTTTGACCAATAATACGTATTCATTTAGACTGCTATGTAACTAAGACTAGATTCTGATCCATGATATGTTTATTTTATTTTTATTTTTATATTTATCCTCTATATAATATTGGAGAAATTTCATAACTACACTTTGTGTAGTACCACAATTCAAGTTTACCACCACTTTAGGGACATTTTCACAATACACTTTTCAGTAGTGTGAAAAAGACTAAATTAACCCTACCCTATCTCTAACATATCACATCTTTCTGTCGCTACCTTCTTCTCTCTGTCGAGACCATCGTTTCTCTCCTCCGGATCCGTCGTCATCATCGTCGTCGTCGTCATTGAAAGTCATCGTCGTCATCGAATCGTCGTAGTCGTCGTCATCGAAAGTCATCGTCACCGTTTCGTTGAGATCTCCGACGAGCTAACACACGGATTCTCTCTCTCACGCAATCGTCATCTCATCCCTCTCTCACACACCGTGGATCAGATGTCGAATCCTTCTCCTGTTCAAGTTTCCCAGCTGGTATGCGTATATCTCCTTTCGATTTTGTGTATTTCTGAACGAAATCTGAAACAACGAATGTAGTAAACATTTTCTTTTATCCAAAAGGCAAACAAGGTTGATTTGGAGTTCAAGTTGAGATTAAGATTTTGGAATAGCTAACACTGCACTTTTTATAGAATTATAATCCCTTAAAAATCTGAATTTCTTGATATTGTTAAAAGTACAACTCGTCGATTTATAAGTCTTTATAAATAAGAACGATTTAGCAATAGAGGAGTAGTGTATATTACTTCTAGTGTTGAGATGTAGTGTCTATTACTTGCAGGGTTGACATTAAGATTTTGGAATAGCGAACACTGCATTTTTTACAGAATTATAATCCCTTATAAATCTGAATTTCTGGATATTGTTAAAAGTACAACTTGACGATTAATAAGTCTTTATAAAGAAGAACGATTTAGCAATAGAGGAGTATTGTCTATTACTTCTAGTGTTGAGATGTAGTGTATATTACTTGCAATGTTGAGATTAAGATTTTGGAATAGCAAACACTGCATTTTTTACAGAATTATAATCCCTTATAAATCTGGATTTCTGGATATTGTTAAAAGTACAACTCGACGATTAATAAGTCTTTATAAAGAAGAACAATTTAGCAATAGAGGAGTAGTGTCTATTACTTCTAGTGTTGAGATGTAGTGTCTATTACTTGCAGTGTTGAGATTAAGATTTTGGAATAGCGAACACTGCATTTTTTTACAGAATTATAATCCCTTATAAATCTGGATTTCTGGATATTGTTAAAAGTACAACTCGACGATTTATAAATCTTTATAAAGAAGAACGATTTAGCAATAGAGTAGTAGTGTCTATTACTTCTAGTGTTGAGATGTAGTGTCTATTACTTGCAGTGTTGAGATGTTTATGTTTAGACCATTATTAAAAATATTAACAAACATAGTATTAAGGTTTGAGATTATGAAAGCACGAACATTGTTGTAATGATCCCACATCTTTTATATTGTTTATAGATCAATTTTAATTAGTATTTGAAGTTTGAAGATTGAAAATTTAGAAGAGATTGAAGGAGTTGTGGAAGTCGGAGCTCGCCGTATCTTCAGAAGCAAACAAGTGTTGATTGACGTGTTCCAAGCAAGGCTTATCTCCTTGACGTGTGTCTCATCTCACCGCTTTCATTACGTTTTTATTTTCTTATGTTGACCTTTGTTCTGTTGTCCAAAAAAATGTTGACCTCTGTTTCAATTTGGCCCTTTTTAAACTGTGCCAATTTATGTTTTTATGCCAATAAGAGTTTATAAAATCATTTATAAGACTTTATAAATCGTTTATAAGAATTTACAAATAATTTATAAGATTTTATAAATCCACATATAACTTATATGATATAAGGGTTTATAAAAATATTATTAGAGTTTAACAATCTTCATAATATAATTTATAAGAGTTAACAAATCATTTAGAAGAATTTACAAATCCTTACAAAAAGTTATAAGTAAATCTTTCCAAAGATATTTATAAGTGTTTATAATTTCTTATAAATCTTTGTAAATTATTTATGAATCATTGATAAGAAATAAAAAAAAAAATTTATAATGGATTATGAAAACCATTTACAAGAGTTGAAGCGGTGGAGCCTTGCTTGCTGTCCGCATGTGCTATATAATCGGCCACGTATCATCATCTCTTTACAAAGCCTGCACGTGTTCTTTAGTTTTATAAAAATATTTAAAGTTATTTATAAGGATTTATAAAATCATTTATAAAGATTTGAAGAAACCCTTATATAATTATCTATGAGTATATAAATTCATTAATCATAGTTTATAAAGGTCTATAAAACAATTTATAATGATTTATAAACGTTTATAAACTGATTTATAATGGCTTACAAGTTAATTTTTCTAAAGTCCCTCCAAAAGACAATCAACAAAAAAGGCAAATCTGGTGAACTTGAAAATTCTTGTGAGGAATGTTAGGCAGAATGAGTATAAGAAACTCAAAAATGATTTATAAACGTTTATAAACTGATTTATAATGGCTTACAAGTTAATTTTTCTAAAGTCCCTCTAAAAGACAATCAACACAAAAGGCAAATCTGGTGAAAGAGCCACGTCCTTCAACAAGAGATATATTTCCTCAACCCTCTATGTAGACTGTACAGAGACCATGCTTGTTATCAGAATCAAACAAACTCATTTCAATGTTTAGTTTTATAAATATACTACTTACTTTAACTCTTGTGGATGGAGAAGAGAATGTGGGAAGAACCAATATCACAAATGAAGGAAGTGGAATCAGAGGCTCGTCCTCCTTAAGAGCTCCATCTACAAGTATAATCTGAGCCACAAAAAGGGTTAGTACAACAAAAAGGTATAGTATATACAACACAAAAATACTCAAAGTAGAAAAGATCAACAAGATATATCAAAAGACATAATATATAAGCATTATCTTCTTCATGGATAAATTTATAAGGTTTTATAAATTTGAAATTTCAAAACTTCATATAAAAAAACTTCTTCTCCATTCCTAGAAACTGATCGATATTGAGATTTCAGACATTATACTATAGATAAAGGAAGATAAACAATGTAGATTCAAACATCAAAACTTATAAAACCATAAGTCTTTCTATAATATGAAATTTATAAGGACTTATAAATATCAGAACGTATAATTTCAAAATCGAAACTTCTTCAACATCACATAAACAGATCATATTTGAAAAAAATTCAACCTAAATGTAATTTAACAGATACTTTTCAGAAAAGCAAACATAGAAGACAAAAAAGTCAAAATCGTCATGTCTTTTGCATTTTACTCAAGGCCCTGTGTTAATGTTCTTTCATTCCTCTTAAAATCATTTGGTCAAACAGTTGGTTGCAACAAAGCCAGCAACTTCAAGTGATTTTTGAATCAAATCTTCCACATCTAAAATGATTATAAAAAACATATAAATGTGTGAACTTGAGAAGTCTTTTGAAGAATGCTAGGTAGAATGAGTATAAGAAACTTAAAAATGATTTATAAACGTTTATAAACTGATTTATAATGGCTTATAAGTTAATTTTTCTAAATTCCCTCCAAAAGACAATCAACACAAATGACATATCTGGTGAAAGAGCCACGTCCTTCAACAAGAGATATATTTCATCAACCCTCTATGTAGACTGTACAGAGACCATGCTTGTGATCAGAATCAAACAATCTCATTTCAAGGTTTAGTTTTATAAATACTACTACGTACTTTAAATCTTGTGGATGGAGAATAGAATGTGAGAAGAACCAAGATCACAAATGAAAGAAGTGTAATCAGCATCTTGTCCTCCCTAAGAGCTCCATCTACAAGTATAATAATATATTAAGAAGACAACTCTACAACTTTTATAAAGCTTTATAAATATGTAATTCTTTGATCGTACAAACTACGTTGTTGTTCAGAGTCCCTCTTGCTTCTTCAAACAACTCACCAACCTCGTCGATCTTCAAAATCTGAATGCAAGCCAATCACATATTGTTCCTACGAATCAGCACTCACTTTTAAAAACAAAATATATCAAATCGATAATGCATAAACACTATATTCGTCATGGCTATATTTATAAGGTTTTATAAATTTGAGGATGAAAATTTTCTTCAGAAAAACTCCTTTTCTTTTCCCAGAAACACATCGCACATCGATTCTGAGAAATCAAAATAAAATTAATGAAATAGAACAAAAATCTCATCTATTATCTTGTCACCTTCGTTGACGTCGTGAGAGAGCTTGGTCAGTTCGTCGGATCTCGTCAAGTTTTTCAGGTTCGTCGAAAGGCTCGCTGGAAAAGTCGTCAGAGAGCTCGTCGGAGAAATCATGAGCGTCGTCTAATCTCGCCGGAAATCGTCAACGTCATCAGATCTCGCCGGGAACTCGTCATCATCGTCAACGTCGTTGGATCTCGCTGCATCTTCTTCGCAGGATCTCACCGTACAACTCAGCATCACATGATCGTTTTGACGCCGGAATTAGTCACCGGAGAGAGTTGGCGTCGAACTTTTTCACCGGAGTATATGACGATGACGATGAGATTTGGAGATGGGAAGAGAAGATAGTATGTTGTGTATATGAGTTTAGTATTTTCTGTAGTACCCTTTAGTATTTTCTAAAATAAATCAAATAAATAGTTTAACAAACAAAAAAAAATTCAAAAATAGTAAATAATGATGAAATACTTATATCAAATTATAGATATATTTTTTAAGTTGAAAAAATGTTTAAATCATAAATTCATATTTTGTTCTAAAAAATGTAGAATTGACATTCTACATAGTAGAAAATGTATTCTACTTTTTTCATTGAATCTACTATGTTTAGAATATGTGTTCTAATTAAATAATAGTAATCTAAAAATATTTAGAAAACACATTCTACGCTTAACCAATAGTTCTAAAATCTGTAGAAATCAAAATCTACACATTACTAAAAATCTAAAACCTGTAGAAATCAGAATCTACATATTACTATAAATCTAAAACTATTAGAAATCGGTTTCTAACATGTTTACTTTATTCTACCTATTTTAGAATACATGTTCTACGGATAAGGATAATATTATAAGAGAATATTTGGGAATATTCTGTTTTCTTATTTATTAATTAAAATTGATTTAAAAAAAAAGAAAAAAACTTTTTAAAAAAACTTCTTTTAGTAAAAACTTTTTTAGATTTTAAAAACATATTTTAAAAAAATATATTTTTTTAAAAAAAATCATTTAGTAAAAAAACTTAAAAAAAAAATATTAAAAAAATTCTTAAAAAAAGAAATTCGTTTTGGGGGGTAAAATATTAATTGAGATTTTAATTTTAACTTTTTAAACTTTTTTAGTAAAAAATATATTTTTAATATTTAAAATTAGTTTTTAATTGTAATTTTGAATTTTTAATTGAAATTTAAGGGTAGTATTGCCATTTAAAAAAAATTTAGCCTAATAGGACATAAAGTAAGAGAGATTATACTAAAAGGACATACTTGTTGTTTTTTTGGGCTAAAAAAACAATTTTCCCAATTAATTTTTAAAGAAAAATGATGACCTAACACAATAACAATGATGACATGAATCAAATCAAACTGTGACATAGAGATTTAGATTTAATATTGGTTTATATTTTTGGTAAGTTTTTTAAAATATGATAACAACTTATAGATCATAATTAATATAACAATAAATATGATAATAAATTATAGATCATCTTTAATGTAACAATAAATAATATAAATATTAGAAATATAAATATAATAATTTTTTAATTTTTTAAAAACATTATATAATTACATTTTTATAATTATATAATTTTAATTACTAAACAGTTCTTTAATATTTTATGCAGTTTATTTAGATTGTAATTTATTTATCCCAATACCATTAGCTTCTTTTTAATATTTACAAATTTTAAAAATATTATTTAGTTTATGTTTTGGTAATTATATACCTAACAGTTTTTTTTAATTTATAAAATTTGATTTGATATATTTTAACCAAAAGAAATAGAGAAAAAATCTTTCCAAAATTATAATGTGAAATATATACATATATATTATTAAATTTAAATTTTCAAATAATATTTATTTTAAACTTTTTTAGATAATTGAATAAAATACTGTAAACAAATCATAAAATTTAAAAATTAACAAAATTTTATTTTACATATAATTTAAATTTCAAAACTTTTATGTATGCACATCGTGCAGGAAAATAACTATTTTTTATTTTATAATTTATGTTTATCATAAACTTCATCTAGAGTCTAAAATTTTATTTTAAATTTTTAGTTTGGTTGCAGTTCGATTGTAAATTGAGTTGATTACCCCTAAGAACACTTTTTGTCTTTGTTTTACAGTGAGAGACACTTTCCAGATGTAAAGCACTTTCTGGTGGGAACTAGGTATGTTTTGACAAATTTGCCCTTGTGAAAAAATGAAAAGTTGTGGACGACAAATTATGAATGACGAGTTGTTGACGACGAATTGTGGATGACGAATAACTTGTGGACATATGAATCAAGTAAATGCAAAGAATATGTATGATGGTTTACTTCTACTATTATAAATTTGAAATTTTACAGAAATTTGACATGTATGCAAAATATGTGGATGAATATCAAGATGAAAAATGAAAAGGTGGGTTGTGAAAATGTGTGCACAGAAATATTGGTTAATGAAAATATGGACACAAAAATGTGGATGGTATAAATGTGGATACAAATTCATGTGTACACAATTTTTTCTATAATGTGAGCAAAATTCCGTGGATGATTTTTCATCTGTTAATCACCAATGTTCTTTAATTAAAATATAATAATTTGTGTATAAGAGAGGGGAGATCACGCCGTCTTGATGAGCTTGAACAAAGAACAACAAAGCTTGAAATCTCCAGCTCAACATAGTGAAGAAAAAAGAAATGCGGCGGACTGGAGTGTTTAAATTATAATTTGTGTATAAGAGATGGGAGATCACACCGTCTTGAGCTTGAACAAAGAGCAACGAAGCTTGAAATCTCCAGCTCAACATAGTGAAGAAAAAAAACGCGGCGGACTGGAGTGGTGAACAAAAGTTTCAGAGGACCACCGTTGTCACCACCACAATCGAGTTTTGGTTTCAACTCGCTAAAGGTTTTATCTTTTGATCCAATGTACACCCGTGTGCTGTAGACTTTCCCATGACCACATCTAATCCAACGCAACTAGCTCTCGATCTGATAAGATAGCTCTACCAATGGTTAAGACAACTTTGATCGAGTTGTCTTATGGAGATCGAGAGCTAGTTGAGTCGGATTGGATGTGATCACATGGGAAGTCTGCAACAGATCGATGTACAGCGGTTTGAAAGATGAGATCTTTAATGGGTTAGAATCGAAACTCGATTATGGTGGGCATCGGCGGTGCCTGTGACAGTGGGAGTAATGGTAGAAACGTGGTTATGTGGGTTTCTCTTTACCGAAGACTATGGCGAAGAACAAATTTTTAAAGGTATCAAGTAACGACCTCCGTGTTTAGATATCCATGTCCACAACTAATCTATAATTTTCATTTTATTTTCCACTCTTTGGTGTCCACTCCACATTTAATTTTGTTCATACATTTATATATATATATATATATATATATATATATATATATATATATATATATATATATATGAAAATGGATCTTAAAGATAGAGAATTTTATATATAATTTATTATGACAATTATTTTTGTTTAATATATTTTATAATTTGAGATAAAAGTAAATGAAAACATAAAGTAGAATATGAAAACATAAAGTGAAAGAAGAAAAACAATAAAGAAGAATAAGAAGAGGAGAGATGTTAGTGTGATGTATGAGAAGGAAGCGTTGAACAATGAATTAGGTTCAATATATACCATTTTCTTTACTTTAGGGTCATAGAAGTCTTTTCTACAAGAGAAAGTGTGTCTCAAGTGTGAAGTATCTTATAGTGTAATTGGAATGTTGGAAAGTGTCTTTTGGTGTGAAAATTCTTGTAAATTTTGGTTTACCGTTCAAGAAATATTGTAATAGTTTGATTATTTATGAATTTGAGTTTGGTTACTTTTTTTTTAATTTTAATGTTGGATAATTATGATATCACAAATTATGAGAAATATTACATATGATTTTTCAGCTGACAATTTTACATGTCTTATGAGGATTCACATATGATACATCACCTGAACCACCCTATAGGATCTATGCTCTACAGTATTCCTTACTCCATGCTCAAGATCTTTTGTACGTCTTTTCTCTATTAATTCGCATATTTCGCCTTCTATTGGGCTTGAATCCCAAACCTCATAATATAGAAATATTAATGAACCTTTAGTCAAACCATTAGACCAAGTGGGCTTCCACGGTTTGGATTTTGTTATTTTAGTGTTTGGATTTTGGTTTTGTTCAAATAAAAATGTCAGGAACCCGATAAAATCTTTTTCGTCGATAATTGGAGATGACAACATTTAGGGATGGATGAAGAGGTATTCCATACCAGATTTTCTTCGTTTTTCAAGCCCCTGAGATTGTGTTTCTAATTTCAGAGTGGAGGAGGTAATGGTCCATAAGGCGTTCTTTGAATCTGTTTTAAGGATAAGATCCAAGACTTGATACCTAGTATTTCTGACTTCTTTGAGATTTTGCATGTACAGCTTAACCCTCCCACCTGGAAGACCTTTGTAGCAATTCAGAACCTTAGAGAGCTTGAGAACATATCTTTGGGGATAAATGAAGTTCTCTTCGCATATTATTTGGCTCCTTTTAACGGTGGCGAGGTCGATTATTTCCCTATCCTAGGAGCAACCTTTATATTGTTGATGAATTGCCTAAATAGATATGAAGGGGCCTGTATTTGAGAAGAGGTTGATTGAGAGATACGATTTTATGGCCCTACAGAGTTTTCTACTTTCTTGAATATCGTAGGTATGTTTAGATTTCATGCACCTTTGGGTTTTATTACTTGTGATCTTATTTATTTGCAATGTTTATGCAGGTGTTTTGCATCCTATCATTACCGAGCGTGGGAGGTGTTAGGGTATTTTCTGGTACAAGGGATTTGTGCTCAGCCTACGGAATGATAGGAGGAAGGAGACAAGTAGTCGTAGTGCTTTCTCTTGCTTCATTGGTAGATGAACCAGGAGATCAATGCTTATAGGATACTGCCATAAGGATATGGGCCAGTATGTATCGTCAATGCCTTGGTATCAGCAAGGGATATTGGTCGTTAGGCAGGGGCTGCCTATCTGTGGTTAAGGCCACAAGGTCTTCATGAAGGCCGCAAGATCTTCATGATGTATAGTCGATGGTTCCTCGTTCTCAAGGTATATTCTAGGTTTTAAGTCATGGAACCGTAGACGGTGTTTGGGATTTATAGATGCATCCTACAGTGGGGATTGCCTACGTACCCCTTGGAAGGGGATCAAGCCATTCGTAGTTCATATATTGGAGGCGCGTAGCTTGATGGAGGCGCGGAGCCTAATGGAGGCATGTGGCCTGATGGAGGCACGTAGCCTGATAGGCACGTGGCCTTATGGAGGCGCGGAGCCTGATAGGCACGTGGCCTTATGGAGGCGCGGAGCCTAATAGGCACGTGGCCTTGTGGAGGTGCGGAGCCTGATAGGCATGTGGCCTTGTGGAGGCGCGGAGCCTGATAGACACGTGGCTTTGAGGAGGCGCGGAGCCTCATAGGCACATGGCTCCGTAGTTGATAGGAGTCATCTATTGTAGAAGACGCATGGTCAGAATAGATAATGGGATCGTCGAGATGCTGCAGTGAGCATGGAGCTTCGATATGCTTCATGGAGCATGGAGTGTCCCTGCCGATAAGCTGGAGACTATAGCCTGAGCCAATATATAGGGTTATAGACGTGCTGCCATGAACAGGGACGTCATCTTGTTGGTGATGACCGCAGGGATTCGTTCTCCATAGACATGTCGGTGGAGATAGTCTTTTAGGTCAATTCATGCCTTGGTAGCCGTCGAATTGACTATGTGGTTTATGTCTTCTGTAGATGGACGTCTTCCTCTACTGTGGACGTACAACAATGAGTATGGAGCCCCATCTTGCTAATAGTAATCGTCGGGATCAACCTATCATAGGCGAATCCAAGTAGAAGGTCTTCTAGGTGTGAAATATTGACTTGGCTACTTTTGTGCCATGTTCATCTCGGCGATTAGATTTTGCATGGCTTCGAACTGCACTCATAGTTCAATCTTAACTGTGGTGGCCCAAGGTGGTTCGATATGCTCACTTCCTATCATCGTCACATAGTCTTGGTTACCCCCTCCCTTTATTCCCAAACTGTTAAAATAAATTTGAACAAGGTTCTTCGTGATACTACAAAACATGAAGAAAATAGTAAGGACAAAAGTCAATGATTAAAAGTATTGTATTATTAATCAGTATAGTCGGAACTACAAATTTTAGGTCTAGTAACCCTAGTTCTAGCTACCTAACTCTATTGTCGAAGTTGTAAATAGTTGATTCTTTATTCTAGGGTTTAGGAACCCGTTTTATAAGTCATAGTAGTGGAAAATTAAGTTAGATTGTTCTATATCGTGAATTATAAAAAGATTTTCCTTACGTAAAAGTTTTCCATTTTACTTTGATGCAGAAAGAGAACTCGGTCTGAGAACCGAAAATCATCCTAAATAGGTTAAGAAAACCAGCGTCTTGTTCTAAGCAAGAGAAATGATTTCTTAGAGTAACTATCCCCCATAAGGATTTTAGATAAAATTTGTTAAAAATTCAACTTACTAAAAGTTTGAAATTTGATCTTTATCAAATAAAATTGATAAATATTTGAAAATAATTTATAGTTATAAATAAAAAATAGAAATACAACATTTTCTTGTGATGGTATTTGAACTTTTGTTATAAAGTATTTTTCATTTTCAATCTTAATATACATTTATATGAAAAAAAACATTCATTTGAAATCAAAATTTTCAGTATTCATAATATATTTTCTATATAAAATATCGATAAAATAATTAAATATTATTAATAATTACTAATAATTTGTAAATAAGTAAAAACTGTATTAAATATTCTAATATTTCAAATCTGTTCAAATTTTAAATCTCTATAATTTTTATTTTAAAAATAAGTGTAAACCAAATTTTCAAACTCTAATTATTTTTGTTTCATTTATCATCATATATTATCCACGTATTATCAGAAGAGAAAAACCTAAGGATAGCACTAAAAAGTTTTTCGCCACAAATATAGATTCTAAGGATAAATGACCATTAATAAAAAAAAGGATAAATGACCAAAATGTTTCATTAAAAAAGGTAAATATAAACTTGTACCAAAAGGGTTAACTAATCCAAATCTTAGAGTTTTGAGTTAAAGGGTGGATATTTGGAATCAAAGTTTAAAATTTTATAAAATAAAAAAATATTAAAATAAAAATTAAAAAATAGTTTCAAAAAGTATTTTCTAATTATAAAAAAAAACTTTGAAAAAAAAATTCGAAAAAGAGTTTCCAAATTTTTTTTAAAAAGTTCGAATTTAAAACATATAATCTAAAACTATATAAAAATGTTTTTTATTTTTAGTTATATATCTAGAGTATTAGAATCTTTTTACCTATTAAATAAAATATTTTGGTCATTTACTCCTTAGAGTTTATTTTTGTGACAGTAATTTGAAAATATTATTTTTAGGAAAATTGCCCTTGTCAGAATCCACCTAGATTCCACGAAATCTTAAAAACTTCAAAATGTTTTCTTTTTTTGAGAAAAAAAGATTAAACCCGGATCTATTAAAAACACATACCTAACTTTCAGATGGAGGTACAGTCTACGGATAAACTCTCTTCTGGGAATTCAAATGAACCGAAAACAATAATTCATATCCGTGTGACCAATGAGGTTTGAACCGTGGTTCGCCGTATTGGGTTTATTTTCTCAAGCGCCACTGGACTACCACTACTGGTTAACCCTTTTTTTTAAGAAAAAAATGTTCTAAACCCTTAATCCAATAAGCCTTCTTTTTTTTAAAGGAAATTTGCTAAAAGAGAACAAAAAAATGAGGGTGGTGTCCTAATGGTATAAATGGAATTTTTGTCCTCTTTACCCTTTGTATTTCTGAAAACTAATAAAATAAATACTTTTGTGAATCAAAAAAATTATTAAAAATATCAATAATTAATAAAACCACTGTATGAACAAGCTGGTAATTTTATTTTTTATAAAAAGTTGTCAAATAAAAATTTTTAAAAACGTTCTACTAAAAGTAAAATGTGTCTTCTACTAAAATTGGTGTAGTAGAATGCGATTTCTATACTTAACAAGTTCTTCTACTTATTCTAGAATTAGCTTTCTACTATTTTCAAAACCTCTAAATAAGTAGAATGCGCATTCTACTTTTTTAAAGGTATCTACTTTTCATCGAAATGCATCTTCTATCTTTTTCAAGTTATCTAAAATAAGTAGAAAACGTTTTCTAAAATTTACTCTTACGTCTAAAAAAAGTAGAAAATGTATTCTGGATTTTACTCTTTCTTCTAAAGATTTAGAAGGCGCCTTCTATGGATATATCTAACTGAATTTTAGCGAAAATTAATGAAAAAATGGCAACTAAATATTCTAAAAATCTCCTAAGATTATGGTAACTTCCTAAACGTGATATTCACGATTTTTACTTGTCAAAAAATTTTAAAAAATCGATTCTTCTCTCTTGTTCATCATCTCCAATTTTTTTACCTTTGTTTTCACAAACTCTTCTTCTCTAAGATGCATATCTATACTACATGTGGTGTTTGGAAATTAGATGGAAATAGTGGATGGGTTTTTTCTGCTGATGACAAAGGGGCTAGACTACTGCTATTGGATTCAAATTCTACTTTAGAGGATTTAAAAGAAATGGTTGTGGAGGATTTTGATATGGAAGAAGATAGCTTAGGTGATTTGGAGTTCATTTATCTACCTACTGAGTTGATCAATACATCAACTTCCCCACCTGTGATAATTGCAAACAATAGACAGCTTAAGAATTTTCTTGGCTATGTTGAAAAGAGTGTTTCTACTCTATTGTGTTTAACATCTAAAGCCAAGGGTCAGAATCCGGATGAAGCAGAATTTGATCTTAACATGTCGCCATCTGATTCAAGTGATGATGAAGAGGAGAGCAAGTCCTCGAACAGAAGTGACGAAGCTCCTGTGTTTGCTGACACTCAGAGCGAGGAGAAGAAAGAAAAGGATGACGGAGTCGAATTTGATGAGGATGCCTATGAGGCAGGTACTGAGATCTGTGAAACCGAGAACATAGATAGTAAGTTAAACTCCTCTCTGCTCCAAGTTGTTAAGACGGGACAACATTTTGAGAGCAAAACTTTGTTGAAGGCGACTTTCGAGATATGTGCAATGAAGCATAACTTTGACTACCAAGTTATCAAAACGGATAGGAAAGTTTGGTATGTTAGATGTGCGGATGATGCATGCAGTTGGAGTGTTCGAGCAACGTGTTTGAAGGATTCTAAATTTTGCGTGATCAAGAAGTATGTCGGTCAACATAGTTGCGCACCTTCAAGCAAAACCAAAGCGTGTAAGACTGCCTCGGCAAAAACTATAGGCAGTCTCATTATGCATAAGTATGAAGGGGTCAAGGAGGGGCCAAAATGTAATGACATCATACAGATTATGCGTCGTGATCATGCTTGTTAGATCTCGAAATCCTTAGCATTGGATGCTCGTGAATATGCGATCAATGCAGTAAGAGGTATTCCAGAGAGAAGTTATGGGAAAATACCAAAATACTTGCACATGCTGCGAGAGGCTAATCCGGGGACACATTCAGCTTATGAGATGGACGGCAAAGGGAGGTTTCAGTACCTGTTTATTGCATTTGGGCAATCGATAAGAGGTTTTAAGAGAGTCATGAGGCAGGTTATAGTGATAGATGGGACTTTTTGAAGAATAAGTACAAAGGAGTTTTACTCGTTGCTACTGCTCTGGATGGAAATTCGAATTTGTATCCTATTGCATTCGGCGTAGTCGACTCAGAGAATGATCGGTCTTGGGAATGGTTTTTGACACAGCTCAAGCTTGTCATAGATGATGATCGCCATTTGGCTTTTATTTCGGACAGACATGGGTCCATCGTTAAGGGGCTTAAGAAGGTGTATCCAGAAGCTAGACATGGTATATGTATTCATCATTTGTTGAATAATGTGGTCACCTACTACCATGGGAAAGGACTTGTTGGGTTGGTTTCAAAGGCTTCAAAGACTTATAGAGTCGCTGATTTTGATAAGACTTTTGCGAATGTGTGTAATATCAGTCTGGCTATTGGAAAATACCTACGGGATGCTGATGTGCAGAAATGGGCTAGATGTCAATTTCCTGGATACCGATACGACCTGAGGACAACCAACCCGGCAGAATCTATCAACTCTGCTTTGCGTTCGCCGAGAGAGTTTCCACTCATTCCTTTGTTGGACAGTATCAGGGAAATGTTGACACGTTGGTTTTATAAGCGTAAGAAGCTGATTGCAAAGCATAATCATCCTCTGACAAAAAAAGTGGAGTTAAAGATAGCTAGGAGAACCAGGAAAGGCGCCACATTTGAAGTTTACCCTGTCAGTGAAGGAAGATTGCTTGTTAGAGGTGACATGTTTGACTGCTTAGTTGATCTGGATAGACAGACTTGCTCATGTGGAAAGTTCGACCTTTTGAAGATCCCTTGTAGGCATGCAATTAAAGCTGGTTTTCATGTTGGAAGGCAACCACACACATTGACTGATTTGATGTATACGACAGGAGCTTGGAGAGAAGCTTATCAAGAAAGCATAAATCCTATTGGTGTTCCTGAGGATGCTTGGTCCATACCAGAAGATGTTAAGAAAGTCAATGTGCTACCACCAGAGACAAGAAAGGCTGCAGGAAGAAATAGAAAGCGCAGATATGAAACTGTTGAGGACAAAATTTGATCATCTCAATCATCCCAAACCAAGCAGCCTCGCAAGTGTAGTAGATGTGGTATTAGTGGACACAACAGAGCAACTTGTAAAATACCAATAGGATAGGCAGTCCCAACTGGTAAGACTCAACTTATATTTCTTGTCAATTTCAGTGTATTTATAGTCGATGTATATGTGTTCTTATATGGTTCTTTCTGTTACAGGTTCTCCGTTCAAGTTTGCAGTTCTGTGGCAATGGTTATATCGAAGTTCTCTGTTATCATTTTGACATTTAGTTGTACTTTGCTATCTATTATTCTCTTATGGTGTTTTCTTTATCATTGTTATACAATTTTCTATGGTTCTTTAAGCTAAGTTGTTCTTCAGTTAAATGTGTTTCAACTGGTACCATACCAACAAGACACAGAACCAATCGTCAAACTAGTTGCATATCTAGAAAAAACTGAGAACAAAAGCTCATTCATTCTTGGCGATTAGCCATTCCGAGAAGCCATAGTATGCTTCCTAAACAACCTAGTTCAAGGGTTTTTTTCTGCTTCTTCATTTCTTCTTCCACTGTCTTTGTCAAATTCTCTTTAAGATCTTCAATAAGGTCGGCAATTCTATCTTGCTGAGCTTCTACTCTCCGAATCTCATCTAGCAAAGCTTCATCTACCCACTTGAATAAATGGTTTTCCTTCTTCCGTTACATTGAAACGAATCGAAGCTATGGTCATATAACAATCGAACCTAAATAAGAACCAACGAATCATAAAACAAATGCTCGAAAACGAACCTGTGCCCCTATATCACATCTATAGAACCATCGATACGGATTCTCATCTGTTCTGGAATAGAATATGACTATCCCTCTTCCACACCAGCACCTCGACGGAACCCCCTGCGATGTGCGCCTTCCAATAATCATGTTCGGCAGAAACGCTTTCGAGAAAGAAGAATGATGGGAATTAGGGATCTGACGAGAGCTTAAAAATCAGTTTCAGAGAGAAGATGGATGGGGAAGGGGAATTAGGGATCTGAAAAAAATGAAAAAAATCGGGTTTCTAGTAATATAAGTCTCGGGTATTTGGGTAGGTTTAAGGAGTCGATTGTGTCGGGTTTTTCATTAAATGGATCAAATATTGGTTTGTGAGAAACACACATAAGGGTATTGTCTTATAATGTGTACAGTGGTGTGTAAGTAGAGTGTCTCTCTTAAACAAATCTCAAAGTTGAATTAAACATATTTAATTTAGGGTATATATAGGGTATGGTCCTCGTTTAGGGTATATATATGGTATGGTCCTCGTTTAGGGTATATATAGGGTATGGTCCTCGTTTAGGGTATATATAGGCTTTGGTTATGAATAGGATATGTTTAAGATTTAATTTAGAGAGTGTTTAGGGTTTCATTTAGGGTATGAATATGATATGTTTAATTTAGAGTGTGTTTAGGGTCTCATTTAGGGTCTAATACATAATCTGACCATAAACCATAATAAAAACAAATCTTTATATATTAGAAGCTGCATTCGTTAAGAGGTTCTAAAAATTAGAAAAAAAACTAATAGTAATACATTAGATGAAGCATAAGGTTTCTAAAAATCAGATTAAAAGACTAAACTTAAACACTTGATGAGGCTTTCTCACAGAATCTCTTGGTAGGTCGAAGAAAGACAAGCAGGAGGTTCATACTTTGACATCTTCTCAACAAGTTCCTGGTCATTAGCTGCTTCCCAAAGATCCCACAACTGTCTATGTCGAGCTTCTTTGATGTTATCATCATTCAGCAAAGACAACTCCAATCCAAGCGCATGGCACTCGATGAACTTCACTGCATAAACACCACAATCACATGCACTTTTATTCAGTGAACCCATTTTCACATATTCAACAGTATATGCACCGATAAGGAAATCCTTCTGATGATTTGCCGGCTGTACTGCCTTGACAATACGAGGAATCATAATTGCGAAAGCCTCCACCTCGGTGTAATGCTTTCTATCCGAGCAGTCGAAGACATCAATACTACGGGTCGCGAAAGAGATGCACAAGGCGATCCAATGATTCCCACTAACGTGAACAGGGACATACATTCGATCCACATCTACGTTCCATATCTCATGTGTAGCACCACGTGGTGGAAGCACCCCTTTGCCGTACTCAACTAGCAAATTGTGAAGATTGTATTTCCTCCTACCCCCTTTGAGAAGACTGTACTCTTTTTTAATCATATTTCTGAAGACCGTCGTCATGAAAGCTACTCGAAACGGTTTCCATCGATTGAGAGATGTTCTCTCCCGGAATACGAACATGGCGGCGTCAATCTCCTGCATATTTCGATGAGATTAGCATAGGCAATTTAAGAAAACAAAGTTGGAAGTATATTCTAAAAATTATTACCCAATTATTCAGCCACTCAAATGGATCCATAAGACGGTTAACAACGTCAGTATCTAAAATAGTAGGTCCACAACGTATTGGTCTGAAACAAAACACAAAGATACAAGCTAATATGTATGACCGTTTTAGTTTAAAATGTAAACATATTCACTCGAAGAAGGATAAGCTACTTACGTGGGGGAAGTTGACCACTTTGTTACTTTTGCCCAATCTTCTTCGCCGAGAAACACCAATGCCGCATCTGGGGCTGTTTCCGCGGCCGTACCTCTTGTCTCGTCAACTAAGTGCGGTATGGACTTGCCCAACGCTCTTGCTTGACTAGACTTTTCAACCTTAACTTGAGAAAGATCAAAACCATCGACAAAAGTAGATTGGGGGAGGTCCCCCAAGTCTTGTGTATTCAATCCAAAATCAAAATCATTAGTTTCAAGAGCAATCTTTTCCCCAGCCTATTCAAAAAATATAAAAACAATCATATAAGAAGTCATTCATAGCACAAACAAAGGATTACATCCAAGGAGTTCCAGCATTTTAGACATTACAAACCATTACACAAACATTAAGTCATATTATACATTACAAACATTCAGTCATATTACACGTTACATAATATTACAACATGAAAATGAAGTTACAAGGACATCATAACTCCAAAATCCTACCTCCGGCATCCTAACTCAAGCATCCTAGTTCCAAGTTCATCAAGTTCTACACTTTCTCATAGGTCGTACCTTTTTTGGTGCAGCTTGAGTGTCTTTGCTTTTTGGTGGAGCTCGGCCGCCTTTGCTTTTTGGTGGAGATTGGTTGTCTTTGGTCTTAGAAGCAGCTTGAGCGCCTTTGCTCTTAGATGGAGCCTGAGCGCCTTTGCTCTTAGATGGAGCTTCAGCGGCTGTCTTCTTAGATGCAGCTTGATCACCTTTGTTCTTTACAACATCTTCTTCAGCTTCGCTCATGCTAGGATCACTCCCTTCTGCACTCAACCTGATTGCAGACCTCAGCTGTGACACCATGCTCTCCATCTTACCCATCCTCTCCGTAAACATCGACTCCATATTTTCCATTTTCGCCTCCATATTTTCCATTTTCGCGCTGAGCATCTCCCCCAAGGACGTGACAGATGTACTGATGAGACCTCAATGAAACTTTTAGTCTCGCGATCAACACTCTGTTTTTTCTCAGCTGCTTGCTTACACAGCAACAACTTCTTTCTTGTCTCCGCTCCTTCGTCATGAACCTTTCTCTTGCCTTTTCCTGTAACCTCAACCGAAGAGGTCTCCTCGTCTGCTACAACATCAGTATCCTCGCCAATATTAGCAGCTTCTGCATCAATATAATCCCTCACAGCTTCCTCCATTACAGTGTCTTCGGCTTCTATAACTTCCCAGTCTGTGTTGCTCCAATCAAACTTTGTCCTTATCCTCTCCAGGATAAGGTCGACTCGTTCATCTTCCATCTCACCCTTCCTTCTGTAAATTTGATCGATCAAGACATCATTACCTCTCACTGAGATGACGGAGAACAAGACACTCTACAAATCAAACATTTATAACATTAAAAGCAATAGAAAATAAATACAACAAGGCTGCAATCAAATAAGGTAAATATGCATACCTTGTCAGTAAAAGAGTCTTCAAGTTTTGTGATGTCTTGATAAGAAACTTTTGCAACTCCTTTCCAATTGCCACACATTGGACCTCTGAAGCTGTCTGAGACTCTCTTGCCACATATTTCTCCAAAATCCGGAATTGCTTCCATAAGCCAAATCTGGATAGCATATGAGAAACCCTCGAAAATGTAGCTGTCCTTCTTACCCAACCTCTTCCTAGCCTTGTCAATGGAACTGAGCAGAAAGTCGTAGGAGTGAAGACCCCAATGGAACTTCCGAAGCTTGTCAAGATCCATCACCAACTTAATATACATATGAGGGATGTTCACCTTCTCATTACGCCCCATCACCACTCCCATTATCACGCACAAGTAGATCAAACGGCCTATCAACTCGGGTCCAGGTGTTCACTTGTTGAAGATGTTTCTTCTTGATCGACTGCAAGCTTATCTTACCACCTCTCCTTACTAGCTCACTCCAAAACCCCCCGTCGGGTTTACAAGTAACTACGCCTGTGCTATCTTCCCGAGAAATCTTTAGGCCTGTCACAACGTGGTACTCCTGAAGCGAAAACCGGACAAGCGTCCTCCCAAATACAAATCACTTCTCATGCTTCTTTGAGGTAATCAGCTGCCTGCATAAGAAGCTATCCACCAGTTTCCCCGAGAACTGAAGCTTATTTTCCGCAATAGCCATGATGTGTGTGAAAAGAGGATCTTTCTTCACATCATCATACTCCGTAGACATAGCTTTCTTCAGATCCCTGATGAGTTGCATGCGGCAGCAGTTGTTGATCTTCTTCACCTGAGGTTCCATGCCCTCTGCATACACTCGCTTAGGTAGCTCTGCCTCCATATCTACAAAGTAAAAAAAAAAATTAATTATTCAAAACAAAATGAGTGAAGTTCAGATAAAGTCAAACACTTTGCTCTTTGTTCAAACAAGCATTCAGTGTCACAATAACAATGTAAACAAGCAGCCAGTGTCATAATAACAACCTAGTAATAAAAAAAATTGAGAACAACACGACAGAGGCTGTTGACAAAGAAACACAAACAAAGAGGAAGAAAATGAGTAAACATATACAACAGCAACACTATTATTTATAACACTCGATTCAGGCAAAGAGGAACCCGAGGAACACAAACACATAGCAACAAATACCATATCAACTCACAAAACTTAAACAACTTCAAATGAAGGCATAGGATAGTCCCAAAACTTAAAAAAAATTCAAATTCAATTGAACCATTGAACACTGTATCAATTAAGGAGACAATGTTAACCAAAAAAAAATTCACAAAATTAATCAGTTACTCCAACTGAGACAATTCACAATCTATATTGTTTCATATCATCTGTTAACAACAAACACACAAATACCACAAAGAAACTGATGAAGCAGAGGAAGAAGTACCTTGTATGGTACCGATGTCGGAGAAAGAGAGAGGCGGAGAGGGTGAAGACAATAGCGATTTCAGCAAGCACCAATAGAAGCTCCAAATCGCCTTTGAGATCGTCGAGAGAGAGGCAGAGAATTTAATTGACCATGCAGACAAGAATGAGATGGGTCAGACATAACAAATCAATCCAAGCACTCTCCAAACCGATAACACAAAAACAAAAACCTAAATCGTAGATGGTTTCAAGTTTTACCTTAACCTAAACCGTAGAGCCCGAGAAAGAGAGAGGATGGCAGAGATAGAGTGAGACGGAGAGGCGGAGACACGGATAGCCGTTGAGGCGGAGAAAAAGAGAGACGATGGCGGAGGAAGAGTGAGACGGAGAGGCCGAGACAGAACAAGGCGAGAGAGGCTTAGAGGCGGCGATAGAGAGAGACGACGGGTTACACCGGGGCTGGACAGATGCTGAGACGCGGAGATGCCATCGGAGGGGGAGAAACAATCGCTTCGCGACACAGAGAGAGGCGGAGGCGAGAGAGACAAATGAGGGCTTTAGTTAATTTTTTTCTTTTTATTTTCCCTTATAAAAGAAACACAAACAAAGAGGAAGAAAATGAGTAAACATATACAACAGCAACACTATTATTTATAACACTCGATTCAGGCAAAGAGGAACCCGAGGAACACAAACACATAGCAACAACTACCATATCAATTCACAAAACTTAAACAACTTCAAATGAAGGCATAGGATAGTCCCAAAACTTAAAAAAATTCAAATTCAATTGAACCATTGAACACTGTATCAATTAAGGAGACAATGTTAACCCAAAAAAAATTCACAAAATTAATCAGTTACTCCAACTGAGACAATTCACAATCTATATTGTTTCATATCATCTGTTAACAACAAACACACAAATACCACAAAGAAACTGATGAAGCAGAAGAAGAAGTACCTTGTATGGTACCGATGTCGGAGAAAGAGAGAGGCGGAGAGGGTGAAGACAATAGCGATTTCAGCAAGCACCAATAGAAGCTCCAAATCGCCTTTGAGATCGTCGAGAGAGAGGCAGAGAATTTAATTGACCATGCAGACAAGAATGAGATGGGTCAGACATAACAAATCAATCCAAGCACTCTCCAAACCGATAACATAAAAACAAAAACCTAAATCGTAGATGGTTTCAAGTTTTACCTTAACCTAAACCGTAGAGCCCGAGAAAGAGAGAGGATGGCGGAGATAGAGTGAGACGGAGAGGCGGAGACACGGATAGCCGTTGAGGCGGAGAAAAAGAGAGACGATGGCGGAGGAAGAGTGAGACGGAGAAGCCGAGACAGAACAAGACGAGAGAGGCTTAGAGGCGGCGATAGAGAGAGACGACGGGTTACACCGGGGCTGGACAGATGCTGAGACGCGGAGATGCCATCGGAGGGGGAGAGACAATCGCTTCGCGACACAGAGAGAGGCGGAGGCGAGAGAGACAAATGAGAGCTTTAGTTAATTTTTTTCTTTTTATTTTCCCTTTTAAATATAGTTTTTTTATTTTTTTTTACATTATGATTTATTAATTTCGTTTTAATTAAATCTAAAATTGATTAAAGAAAGGTTAATTTTGGGTTTTAGTAAAAAAATTATTCCATTAGGACAACTTTTGATTGGATTATCCCATTAGGACACCACCCTCATTTTTTTGTTCTCTTTTAGCAAATTTCCTTTTTTTTTATTGTCAACTTTTCAATTTTAATCAAACTTCCATAGCCGACAATAAAAATCAAACTTTGATAGTTTTTGGTTTGTAATTCTCATATTCAACGATTCATGTCCAACTTTTCTTTCAGAAGAGGGACAATTTTTTATTCCTTTTTGATGGCCCTTTAGTAGCTTTAATAGTGTAGAAGTTTCAAGTTTTTTTTTGAAAAATGTAGAAGTTTCAAGTTTATCCCGTGTCTTAGAGAAATTCAACCGTGTATAGCTCCGGTAAATCGACGGAAGGTGCATGCGCGGATTTGGACGGCCACACATATTTTTGGCTAATTCCCTTACTAATTCCATATAATTTAAAATAAATTCATGAAACTAATATTATATATTGTATGAAGTTTAATTTTATATATAAATTAGTTTTTATTTTAAATTCATTGATGATTATAATCATTTTACTATAATTGTATGAAATTTTAAACTAATTTATATATTGTATGAAGTTTAATATTAAATTAGTTTTTCGACATGAATGTAATCTACTATTAGAAAAATATAAACATGCAAATTTATTATAATTGTGTTGAAACTTGTATAAGTTATATGATATAAATTTCATATATATTGCATCTTCTAGTCTATATTTGAGAAGTGATTTGCCACATGTATTCTCTACAATCGTTTTAACAAAAAAATGGTGACGTGGCTATTAAGATTGATGACATGTCATATGGTTAAATATGACATGGACAATTACATTTAATGTTAATATATATTTTTGGAAATCTTTTTAAAATATGGCAATAACTCATATATTACATTTAATATTGATTTATATTTTTGGTAAACTTTGTAGAATATGGTAATAACTCATAGATCATCACTAAAATAAATATATTCAAATATGATATTTTGAATTTCGAAATATTATATAATTTTACTTTTATAATAATAAAATTTTTATCATCTAAAATTTTCTAAATTTTCTGAATTAAAAAAAATCGTAATATCATTAGTTTCTTTTAGATATCTACAAATTATATAAATATTATTTAGTTTTAAATTTTGATAACTATACAATTTTATATGATTTTTACTAATTTTGTACAAGTTGATTTAATAATTTAACCAAATGAAATAAATATTTTTTTATCTAAGATTTTAACTTTATATATATACATATATATTCTTAAATATAATTTAAAATAAAAAAAATATTTTCTCTTAATTTTATGCTTAATTAATGATATTTATATTAATTATTAGTCAAAATAATAAAATATATAATATTAATAAATTATATTTAAAATATAAAATTTAACTTTTAAAAAATTCATCACTACACATGGTGCATGAAAACACCTAGATTAATAATTGTGACATACTTACTAAAATTGATGACATGTCTTATAGATTAATATGACATGGACAATTATATTTAATGTTAATTTATATTTTTGATAAATTTTTTAAAATATGGTAATAACTCATATATTATATTTATTATCGATTTATATTTTTGGACTTTTTAAAAATATGGCAATTACGCATAAATCATCATTAAAATAAATATATTCAATTATAGCATTTCAAATTTTGAAATATCATTTAAATTAAAAATATTTCAAAAATATATACATATTTTTAGAAAATTATAAAATTAAATCATAAAATCAAATTAAATCGTAAAATCATTAGTTTCTTATATATATTTACAGATTTTATATATATTAATTTTAATTTTTGAAAATTTTGAAATTTTACATATTTATTTAAATATATTTAACTAAAATAAATAGATAGAAAAATCTACCTAAGATTATAATTTTAAATACATACATGCACATTCTTAAATATAATTCAAAATAAACAAAATTGGTTTTATCTTAATTTTAATGTTCAGTTAACTCAAATTTATATTAAAATATTGATAAGAAAATAATATTAATAAAAAATAAATATAATTTATATTTATCTTTTAAAAAATATTTTAAAATTCTTTTACTGCACATGGTGCAGGAAAACACCTAGTTAATTTATAAAAACTCATTTTCTCGTCAAATTAAACATTTTTCCGCCAAAAATACTAAAATATATTTTCACCAAAAACACAAAAATGCATTTTGCTCAAAATATATTTTCCCACCAATACCATAAAACACATTTTAATCAAATTCGTAACAAAACATTTTTCCATCAAAACCACAAAAAACTACTTTTCCAACCTAATCCGCAAAATTATGTTCTTCGTCAAAACCACAAAACAACATTTTCTCGCCGAAATCACAATTCATTTTTCCGCTAAAACTATTAAATTACGTTCTTTCCTAAATCACAAAATTATATTTCCTACCAAAATTGTATATTAAATAATTATATTTTTATTAATTAATAAAAATTAATAGAATTGAATAAAATAAAATGTAATTAAATCAAAACAAAAGAATATAATTCATTTACTTACTAAACTCATATAAATGAAAACATAGATGAACAAACAAACGCAAGTTCTTTTAAGTTCTTTTAGATGATCCATCTATATGAAATATTTGGATAGAGAAACGACCATTCCGAATAATATCCAAATGAATCATTTGAGTGGATTTTCTAAATGAACACATGATAAAGTTTGGTTCTCAAAGCAAGTTGCATATTCGATTAAACACCAAATTGTTCTTGGACAACAAAAGAAGCCTGAAATCCGAAATGAAATGACTTGCAGGAACTTCTTCATCATTTCAAGTTTCTGTTGACGAACAACTTTCCTCATCGGGATAAAGTGGAGCCATGATTGATGATGACTTCAAGCGACAAGCATTTTTGAAGATAAAACTCACGAAATCCCTCTCTTCCGGCCTTCCTCTGTACCCTGCAAACTCAAAACTTTCAAGACTCTCCAACAAACATTCAGGAACAGAGCTCTGGTTATTGTTCCAGCTACCAGCTTTATACTTCCTTGAATCATCACACTAAGATAAAAAGAGAGAGAGGGAGAGACTTATTATACACTGAAGGTAAAGATTTGTTTTAGATTAGAAAATTAGTCAAAGGAAGAAACGTACACTGATGTAGAGTTTGAGGACTCGTAGTTTAGGAGAATCTTGGAGCAACCGGAAAAGTAACTTCAACCAATAATCAAAGCTGATACATAGCTTCAGATGTTCAAGCTGGCTGAAGTAAATACCATCATGATACATATACTGCACACATGACAAGTAAATAACAAAGGATTCATTCTCAATCCCCAAAAAAACAAGTGATAATATTAAGAATTTGCGAACTTGAAGTTAGTAGATGGAAATAGATTTTTACCTCTTCTTCTTCGTTGACCCATACACATAAAGAAATGCGTTTGACAGATGTAACTGATTCCAAAATTTTCTCCAGGTGACGTTGATTCTCAGCAACGATATCTGCCTCTTCCACTTTAGGCATATGTGCAACCAAATAAGAGAACCCATATGCTGCATAATGCTCAACTGTGATATACTTCAAAGACGGAGCAACTATCACATACTCATTAGAATCAGAAGTTCCACCATCTATAGGTAAGGTTAGCCTCTGCAAAGACGGGCTAATAACAACAATCCCTCTAATATTGTCACCCCTCTCTCTCGCGATAACCAGATCTTCAAGAAGAGGGCAATAGGATAGAAGCAGTCGAAGAGAATCCTCAGCTGAGTAAGTCACTTCTCGTAGTAACAAATTTTTCAGTGAAGGAAGAGAAACCGTTCGAGGAACATCGACATGAATCCTATGGCCGTTAAGTTTCAAAGTCACGAGCGATTTGCAGGTATACAAGCTGCTTGGCAGTAACATAGCAAGTTCGTCATTGTGACTAAAAGCGAAATAGTTGATATCAAGCTCGCGGATGCAACGCGAAATTGTGATTCCAACCCACCGATTAATATCCTCAGGGCGAAACGATTTGGAGAAACATTGGAGGCGAAACTTTTCAATGACCGGAGCTCTTAGTAATGGAAGATTCTTGTCGATAAAATCCTGAAGTGCAATGTCTGGCCTAAAATGATTCATTACAAACTCGAGTTTAGGCACCCACATCCAGACAAACTTCCATCTTTTAGACAAGATGCTAGTGGATACAGCAACTTCTGTCGGAGCAAATGATAGTATCTTAACCAGTAACTCATCAGATAATCCACTGATTCGGTCCATACCCTTGAGAAGACAAAAGGGAACCAGACACTTAGTAACAATTGAATACTTTTAGCATTTGAGACAAAACCCTAGAAAAAGCTGGAACGAGAAAAATCCCTAACCTTGTGAAGTTAAGTAGAGGTTCGATTTCTGCTTCAGAAGACAAATCAGAAATGCTCGGAGAACTGCTAAACCATTTGTCGACACTGTATTATACCCATTTCCCCTACGGATTGTCTGAGCGAAAACTTGAATCCAGAAATGAAGAAGACGACGAGGGTAGAGTTCAAAATCAGACTGTTGGGCCTCTCAACGATTGGATTTAGGGACATCATCTCCTATACCCACCCAGCTATATCTCTAATCTCCGTAAGACATGAAAACAAAACAAAAATGAAAAGTTAAATAAAAAGCCGAAAATTACATTTAACCCTAGAAAATTTGAAGTATTTACCGGTTGTACCTACCTTAACCGAAGGAATAACCGAATTGAGTTGGACCACGAACCAATCCCTAATTTCGATCCGAAATTAAAACCTAACCGTCCAAAAACCGAATTGTACCAATTTCCTTTCTCCATTTCCCAAACCATCCCCCCGATTCTCCCCCATTTTCCCTTTTCTTCCATTTTCCCTTCGGCGACACAACCGAGGGAGACCACCAGCGACGGCCAATCCCACCAAAGAGGAGACCAGCGACGGCCAATCCCACCGATAGCGACACAACTGAAAGTATGTCTTACTCGTCGGTTCTGTTTCTCCATCGATCAAGTTTACCTCGGATGGAGAAAACGTCATCTTTGTTTAAGGTTGCTTATGGTTTTTTAGATGGCAATCCCATGGCAACACCACCAAATGGTTAATTAAGTAGCTTAGGGTTTTTTAGATTCGGTCCATCGATGGAGTGACGGCTTTGCTTAGCGTATTTGATTGATTGAGTTCATGAATTAGCTCTGTTGATCGAGTTCATGATGCTAGTTTTGGTTATATCGAGTTCATGATGCTTGATTGAGAATTTTATGCTAGCTCAGTCAATGGAGTTCATGATGCTTGATTGAGTTCATTTGGTAGTTTTCGGTTATAGCAAATGGTCAAATAAAACTGAAAATTGAGAATTTTATGCTAGCTCAGTCGATGGAGTTCATGATGCTTGATTGAGTTCATTTGCTAGTTCTCGGTTATAGCAAATGGTCAAATAAAACTGAAAATTGAGAATTTTATGGTAGCTCAGTCGATGGAGTTCATGATGCTTGATTGAGTTCATTTGCTAGTTTTCGGTTATAGCAAATGGTCAAATTAAACTGAAAATTGAGAATTTTATGGTAGCTCATTCGATGGAGTTCATGATGCTTGATTGAGTTCATTTGCTAGTTTTCTTTTATAGCAAATGGTCGAATTAAACTGAAAATGATATAGATTTGGTCTGTGACTTTAGCAAGTTCCTTGACATGCAAAATGATTTGTCTAACTTTGTCTAGCTTTTGTTTCTTGATTGATTTGGTCCGTGATTTGTCTAACTTAGTTGATTTGTCTAACTTTTGTTTCTTGTTTGCAGATGGCGCAACCGCAAGAACTTCATTTCTTCCAACCTTTGCTTCCTGGATTCCAGACTTACTTGGTAAACACACTTTCTCTATTGCCTTTTCTTGATTGCAAGAACCTGATTTCTTCCTTGTTTGTGTAACTTACCTCAAATCTTGATTGCAGACAATACCCATTGTATTTTTCTCCAAGCACATCCAAGGGAAGACGAATGGGAACACATGGACACTAACATCCGACGCTACGGATCAAACATGGCAAGTGATACAAGAAGAGAGGCGACTCACCCGAGGTTGGAAGGAGTTCGCTGAGGCACATGACCTTCGAATAGGAGACATTGTCATCTTCAAACTCGAAGGTTCCATGGTCTTTCACGTCACTCCCTTTGGTCCGAGCTGCTGTGACATCCAGTACACATCTATGTTGGTTGTGACTTGATCTTAAGAGCACAATGTCTTGTGCTTTGAACTTATTTTGTGTGTCTTTTATATGTTTGCTTTTGGTACTTTGAACTTGTTATTTTGATTTGATGGTACTTTGAACTTGTTATTTTGGTTTGATGTTGCAAACTTTTAGTTAATCATTTTCATGTCAATTAGTTTCGACTTTAGCAAGTTCGTATATAGAGTTTCGAATTTTAATTAATCAATTTCACGTCCTGAATCATGATATAGATTTGGTCTGTGACTTTTAGTTAATCATTTTCGACTTTTAGTTAATCATTTTCTTGATTTTGGTTTGATGTTGCAAACTTGTTATTTTCGTATAATGTCACAAGACACACGCATAGAGAAGTAAACCACAAAACACATAAACATTAGATAGATAGTTTAAGTCATAAGACACACACATAGAGAAAGAAAGTAGCAACATAGATCAAAGTACCATCATACGACGTAGAACAACAACAACAACATCCCCAAGAACAACTTAGAACAACAACAACTTAGAGCAACAAGATGGGATCATGGACGGTGAAGTTGGTAAAGCTGAGACTTGAGGCGATCAATCTCCTCAGCCATCTCTTCGACACGGTGTACTAACTTTGTAACTTCGTCCTGAATCGCGAACACCCACGGCGTACGAAAGTGGAGACCATTATTCTGCACAAGTTTTATCACAAGTTATACAAGTTTCTCAGGTTTTCCAGTTTAACAAGTTTTACAAGTTTTACCAGTTTTCCAGTTTTCCAGTTTTCCAGTTTTCCAGTTTTCCAGTTTTCCAGTTTTCCAGTTTTCCAGTTTTCCAGTTTTCCAGTTTTCCTAGTTTTCCTAGTTATACAAGCTTTACCAGTTTTGCACGACATGAAAATTACCTCAAAGTTTTTGCAGGTGAAGTACCTCCTTCCAGGTTGCGTATCAAAATCATTGGGAAACTTGTTACAGGGAGATACCTCAGGAATGATACCTCCACCACACGGGCACTTGGTCGGGACGCCGTACTCCGCATCAGCCACGAAACCAAGCATGTCGTTGTGTCTCTTCAAGGCCTTCATGTGACTGTACTCCTCTTCGGGATGAGTCATGCTTCAGTTCTTACTGTCAGAGAGAAATGGGAGAAACCGAAAGAGATCGAGAGAGAGGAATGAGGGATGGAGTGGGGGAGTGGAGAGAGAGAGATGGATCGATGGGATCAATAAAGAGATGGAGTGGAGACAGAGAGATGGGACGTGACATAGAGAAAAATAATGAAAATAGTTAAAATAATTAAAATAATTATTTTCCCTCATATGTTTTGGCGCCAATGTAATTTCATTTCCCTCCCCGAAATTTGTTCTTAGTTTTACATAAGATACTAGTTTTACGAGATTTGCTCATAGTTGTACTTTCTGTGGTTTATAATTTATTCAGTGTTACCAATGCTTTCAGTTTGGTTTTCTTGTTTTACTTTCGATTTTAGTACTTGAACATGATATTTATCTTGTTTACTGCACAAATATTTGGGAAACAAACATTATCTGATAATCTCTTTTGTGACATGTTCTTCATTCACAAAGTGTGAGTGAAACTATAAGGCTTATTATGGAGATAGTAAGAGTTTTCATAATTTTTGAAAAACGTTTTGAAAAAAATATGTTTAATTGAATTATTAGTTAGACTAGAGTAATCATAATAGTAAATGTCATAATAATAATAATGTCACACTCGAAACACAATGCAGTTTTACAAAGAAGATAAAATAGTTTTCCAGAGTTTTCCAAAAACATACAAATAACCATTTCCAAATAACAGCCAATTGAAACCAATCGTGGTTAGGCCGTGTTCTGCTCTGAAGTGCTTGAACCATTTCCAAATAACAGCCAATTGAAACCAAAATTTTGCCTAGGCCGCTTTTTGTTTTGTGTCCTCCTACGGCGTTCTCCACCAGATGGAAGTCTATTAACTCTTTTCCTTCCCTTACGCTTGATAGGATCCGGAGGTATGATCTTCAGCTCCCTGATGTGATCCGGGACTTCCCATACAGACATGTCTGGCACAGCATAAATTGTCCTCCAATACGCCAATGACCACAGTTCCGTCCAATAGTATTTTGAGCACAACTCATGATATACTATGTTGATATCACGGCTCCTACCACCCCCACTATCCACCTGATTAGTGTAATAGATGTAAGCAGCCAGTCCGTGCAGACAAGGAATCTTTTCATAATCCCACACCTTGCAAGTACAAGTTTTGGCAATCAAGTTCGTCAAAAACATCTTCCCATTACTATCCTTTACCTCGTACTCTAGCTCATAACTATTAAGCTCCCGCACAGGTAGCGTTCGCGCAAGAACCCATAGATCGTGCAAGTAGTTCTCAACCAGAGGCACTAGCTTGGTACCCAATGATTGTGAAACAGCATCCTTCCGACGTTGATTAAACCAATCAGAGAATGTCCTAATGATACAATCCAGCATTGGTATCAAGGCCCACCTCCTTGCCTCTCTAAACACTTTGTTCATTGATTCCACGCTGTTGCTTGTGTCCAAGTTGTACCTGTCACGGGGGAAAAAAACCCTTGCCCATTTGTCTTTTTCAGTTTTCTCCTCCACATACGTGTAAGCTGAAGGGAACCTTAGCTTAAATTTTTCGTAAGCAGCATTGAAATCAGCCATTGTATACATCTTTCCCAGCTCCATGAATCTATGCCCGACTACATCTTTGTTGACGTTAGAAGCATGCCCTTTAACATTTTCCTTCAAATGCCATAAACAATGACCATGGTGAGCCTGAGGGTACACGTTTGCTATGGCAAATATCAGACTTGCATTTCTATCACTCATGAAAACCAGTTCAGAAGAGTCTGGTATAACGCTTCTAAGCATCTCAAAAAACCAGGTCCAACTAGCATGATTCTCTCCATCAAGTACAGCAAACGCAAGTGGATAGCAATGACGGTTAGGATCTTGAGCTTTGGCAAAAATTAGAACACCCCCATATCCGTTCTTCAGCCATGTTGCATCGACAACAATCACTTTTCTCATAACTGCAAACCCTTCAATGCAAGCTCCCAACGCTATGAAGAGGTACTTGAATTTACCTGAGTCATCCAATTTCACACTAGTTTTTGTTCCCGTGTTCATTTGCTCTAACATGTACAAATAGCTATACATCATCCTGTAGCTATCTTCCGGACTACCACGTGTATCACAAGAAGCCAAATTCTTTCCACGCAATGCTGTGGAGTAGGATATCATGACACCAAGTTTGGACTTAACCAGAGCCTTAATATCTTTTGGAGTTGGAGTTTGCACATCTCCTGGGAATTCCTCATTCAAAAAACTTGCCACTACTTCTGCTGACGCTCTTCTCTTGTCGTTGCTGTCACTTTGTTGTGTCCGCGAGCATGTATGCATCTTCGTGTAGCTTTTTATTGAGAAAATTTCCGTCCCACCAATCCCTGAAGCTCGTATTACCCATTTGCAGTCAGCTTGCGAACATGTTATCACCAATCGATTTCGATCAGACTTTTTAGTGACATAACGATAACATTCACTATATGCAGCTCTATCCACCATCTCCTGAATTGCCTTCTTACTTGGAAATTCGTCATGTTTATTGAGACTCAAACCATCGGCCCATTCCTCTATACAACTACTCCGTACTATTGCAGGTGGCTCTTCAACATACTTATCGGCGGTTGGATGTACGGTTTCATTCTCCGCAGCCGTATCAGTCTCCGCAGCCGTATCAGTCTCCGCAGCCGTTTCATTCTCCGCAGCCGTATCAGTCTCCGCAGCCGTATCAGTCTCCGCAGCCGTATCAGTCTCCGCAGCCGTTTCATTCTCTGCAGCCGTATCATTCTCCATACCAGTATCAGTCTCCGCAGCCGTATTAGTCTCCATACCAGTGTCAGTCTCCTTACCAGTACCAGTCTCCATAGCACGCACCTCGTTATTCTCTTGGTTCTCACCAACGTACAATGTAATTGCATTAGGTCCAACTTCATGTTCCAATAGCTGCAAATCGTTGTAGTTCATACCAACAGAACGTTTACCCGCTATCGAAAGTCTATCTTGTGGTCTCGGTCCCGACCTTTCACTACTCTCCACAACCAAAAGACATCTTTGGTTCTCTTTATCGACACTTCCGAGGTAAACATAAAGATCGTCATCATCAGCAATAGTTACAGCTTTCTGGCAACGTCTCACCATCGGAATGTAGCTCAATTTCAGTTTTTCCTTACTTTCATCCAACCCAAGCTTCTTATACATCTTTTCTTGTAACATTGACAACGTCACATCCTCCACTGATGCCTTCACAGATATACCATACATGCAGTCTTCATATGTAAAATGTACGAATACGTTATTGGTCATTGTATCCTGCCAAAAATATCGCACAAGATCAACACAGTTATACCAGTTGTTCGAGTTTTCCTAGTTATTCCACTTTTCCCAGTTTTCCAACAATAATCCAAAACACTAAGGTTTCGAATCGCATCTATCAACGTTTAATTCAACCACATTAATGCATTTTATACCAAATCGCTATACTAATTGACCCATCAACTAAACAATGCCGTTGTGCATTGCTCCTAGCTCGATTCCAAATACATGCATTTCTCAAGAGAAGTTGGGGGTCCTGAGTTTACCTGCAATACCCAACTCTATTTGCGCCGATGGAATGCTAGACCTCCGGAAACACTTTGAAAATGGAGGAGGAGGAGAGAAACTGCGGCGACAGAGCCGGATGGAGCCCCGATGGGGGAGCTGCGGGGAGGTAGAGGAGACGGGAGACCCACCACGGAGCTTCGGTTTTTTTTTAATTTAGCTTTTCTCAATTAATTTTTTTTTTTATAAAACCATTAACCAAACTTCCCAAACCAACGATTTCCAATCACAAACCCAACCCAATCACATTACAATTTTCGGTTTTCATTCAACAAACCAAGGTCAGTTTAGTCTTTCCACAATTCATTAAAGAGGTATGGGTATAGATGATTTTAGTGGGTATAGGAGATTGAGTGATGAGGAAGATGGGCAAAGGAGATGATGTCCCTTGGATTTAGGCAATAATTTAATGTCCAAAAAAATATATCTTAATAGATCAATAATGGACTTGGGCCGAATCTCTTCCTTCGTCTCAGAAACATTATATTTTGCCCTTTTAATTATTTTTAGTTTCCTTAGGACAGCCATTAAAACTCCGAAAGCAAAAAAATCTCCAATTTATGTTTGAGCTATAAAAAATTTCATCTTTCAAATATTACCGTTTAAACTATCATATTTTGTTGACTCAACCACTTTAAAAACCTAAATAGTCAACTGTTAAACTCGATTATAAAAATAAATGGTGTTACCTCTATAAATGATGTCGTTTTAAAAAATTAGTCAATCGATGTTATTTTGCTTCTTTAAACATTCAAAACATAGTTTTTGCAAAACTAAATCCTTAAATCGACTTCATATTACTCACTCAAAAATGAGGAAGATGAAGTTGATTTAGGTTTCTGGTTTTGCAAAAAAAAAATGCTTTAAGTGTTTGCAAAAGAAAAACTACTTTGTTTGATTAATGTTTAATCAGTTTTTAAAATAATGTTGTTTAAAGAGTTAACATATATCTATTTTTCAATCGAGTTTAAAAGTTGATTATTTAGATTTCTTAAATAACCGAATCAACAAAATATGATAGTTAAAACAACCAATATTTGAAAGTTGAAGATTTTTTTTAGCTCAAACATTAGCCGAATGCTGTTTTAGCTTTAATTTGAAATTTTATAGTTTTAATTTCTCGTTTCTTTAGTAAGTTTTGTGTGTTTTCGTGTCTCATGTGTTAAATAAACTAGGGATGCAATGGTCGATAATGATAACATATTTTTAACTCTTTACGAAATTAAATTTTATATTATGTTTATTTAGCCGTAAATGTGTATAGTTAATTACAAGTGAACATAAAAAAATATATAGATTGATTTTTATTCTTTTCAAAACCGTTTCATTTGACAGTTGACACTAAGAAGATAATTTGTTAAACTGTTTCATTTGACACTAACAAGATGATTTGCTATTTATTCATGTCATTAACAAAACTAGACTCAACCAATATCTGCAAGTCAATATAATAACTTTACTAAATGACGAATGATATTAGTGGAACTCTCATTGTCTGTTAATTTAGATGGGGTTAATATTTAAAACCAATTGGTTATAAGTAGAATGACTCATCCACTTTATATATTACAAAAGATCTTTTTCAACTACCGATGTGGGACACTTTGTGTCTAATACGCCTCTTCGAGATGATGGTTTTTTGAGCGTGAATTTCGGAATGCTCGGCAAAGATCGATGGGCCAACTTTAGGCCAGATCAATGTAGATCGGATTGGACTGCGTGGATCAGGCTCTGATACCACGTTAAGCTAGATGGACTTCACACTTAAAACCAATTGGTGATAAGAGGAGTGACCCATCTATCTTATATATTGTTAAGGATCCCTTCTAATACCCGATGTGGGATTTTTTGTCCCTAATACGCGCATTCGAGATGATGGCTCTTTGAGCGTCAGTCTCGGAATGCTTGGACAAGGATCAATGGGCCAACTTTGGGCTAGATCGATGTAGATCGGGTTGGACTGCGTGGATCGGGCTCTGATACCATGTTAAGCTAGATGGACTTCACACTTAAAATCAATTGGTGATTAATGGAGAGGCTCATCTACTTATATATTACTAAGGATCTATTCCAACTACCGATGTGGGACACTTTGTGTCTAATACGCCCCCTCAAGATGATGGCTCTCAGAGCGTCAATCTCGGAATGTTCGGGTAAGGATTGATGGGCCAACTTTAGACCAAATCGATGTGGATTGTGTGGATCGGGCTCTGATACCATGTTAAGCTAGATGGACTTCACACTTAAAAACAATTGGTGATTAATGGAGAGGCTCATCTACTTATAAATTAATAATGTTGGGACTACACCAAAACTAAAATTTTAATTAATTTATAAAGATTATTAATTTATCGAGATATTAATTGAATCAAAAACTCAATTTGGGATTATGAAATTTATTAATTTATAGACTATTAATTTAAAGAGGTTATACAGTATATTACTAAGGATCCATTCCAACTACCGATGTGGGACACTTTGTGTCTAATACCCCCCTCCCGAGATGATGGCTCTCAGAGCGTCAATCTCGAAATGTTCGGGCAAGGATCGATGAGCCAACTTTGGACCAAACCAATTGGTGATAAATGGAGTGATCCATCTATCTTATATATTACTAAGGATCTCTTTCAATATCCGATGTGGGATCTTTGTCCCCCTAATATAGTAATATTGTCCACAATTATTCTCATTACCAAATAATTGACGACCGTGAGAAAAATAACCATGACATCATGATGGGAAACCAGGATTTTCCCATGTTTCTATGCTGTGAAACTTATTTTGTCGGTTTCCAAAAGCAATGCAGATGTCATGCTTCAGATTTCCTAAAGGGGTTACTAAGAAAATCTAAAGCACGTTAGCGCCAGTGACAAAAAGAAAAGTACGTTAGCGCATTTTTGGTGGAGCAATGGGAGAAATAAGAAAGGTATTTACTGGTATTCATGGCATAAGAAAGAGGGAGGTCTAAGTTTTAGGAAGACTTTAATACAACTCTCTTGGTTAAACTATGGCGTTTGATAGACAAACGATATATAGTTTAATTTAAACGATATATTCTAGAAAACAATTTAAATCTTGATCACAAAAGTTTATGTGAGACTTTCAACAGTTTTATTAATTTATACTCCATCCGTTTCGAATTAGATGTCGTTTTAGAGAAAAATATTTGTTTCAAAATAAGTGTTGTTTTATGATTTCAATGCAAAATTTATTGATTTTTTTATTCTAAGTTATTTTTCTATTGGTTGAAATCTGGTTAAATGTATTGGTAATGATGTTTTTACCTAGTAAATATACAAACTTAAATGTTTTATTAATCTTTGTGTCGAAGTCTAGAACGACAAGTAAAATGAAACGAAGGAAGCACTCGTTTTGAAAAATTCAAAATACAACATATGAAAAAATCTAAATTTTTATTATATGATTAATGTAATTGTGTAGTTTTTTATAATAATAAAATAAACTACACAAGGAGAAATAAGAGGTGCTAATAAAATCAGCAGCCTCACTTATGACAACATATGTAATGTCATGCTTCAGACTTCCTAAAGGGGTTACTAAGAAAATCTAAAGTACGTTAGAGCAATTTTGGTGGAGCAGTGGGAGAAATAAGAAAAGGTATTTACTGGTACTCATGGGACAAATACACATAAGAAATAGGGAGGTCTAAGTTTTAGGAATCTACAAGACTTTAATACAGCTCTCTTGGTTAAACAATTATGGGGTTTGATAGACAAACAATATATAGTTTAACTAGGTGATTTTCCCGTGCACATGCACGGAAATAAATATTTACAAAGTAAATTTACAATAATTGATTGTTATTTATTTTAATTTTTAATTTTTATTTTAAATTAATTTATAAATTTTATATATAATTTGTAACAAAAATATTATATTACTTTAATTAGATATGATTTTAATTATGTTATATCTACTCGATTTTGTTATTTTTACAATTGATTAAGTTATCATTTGGTATATTGGAATGCATATATTTATCTGAATTCAACTATAATACCTTTTATTTTAAATATATTAAAATTATGATTAATTTTTTATTTGCATTTACGTTGGTCGTTGTCTTAGATGTGTAAATATATTTGAAGAAAATTATGTATGACTTAAGATATATTGTGCTTAAAATGACATAAAATAAACTAAAGTGTCTAATTCTAAATTAAATAAATTAATATAAGCAGGATGAATCGAGTCATTCATATTATGAGTATATTGAGTTAGATATGTTCTTTCAAATTCCAACTGAAGTATAGTTATTTTTATTATAATTAAGTAAAAAAGTAATTTTACTTATCGTTTAAATATGCATGTATTTTCATAATATTTATCAAATTATATTAATTATTTAAAAATATAAATATTAGAAATTAAAGCGACAATAACTAATACATTTTTGGAAATTTATGAACACATATATTACTAATTACAATAATTAAACTATTTTATAAATTCTAAATAATTTTATGCTTTAGATTTATTAAATGATAAACTGATAATTATTTTAAATAATTTTAAAATGAGAATTCTGACTTGCTTTGGTATTTTAGTTATGGTTATATTAAGTCCCATAATCATAAAATTTTAAAGCAAATTATATTTTATGCTATTAAAAAATACTTTTGATGGAATATTTTTAATTTTTGAATTTTCCGTTTTAATGAAATCATATTATATATATACACATTTTCTGTTTTATTTTTTTATAACTTTGTAAATTTTTTTTTTTTTATGGATGTTATTTGGAAATTTTTAAAAAGGAAACTAAATAATAAATTCAATAATTGTATATAAATATAATATTTCAATTCATTAAGGATATCACTGTAATCAACCATCATGAGAGTTAACGTGAATGCGACACATAGGGAACTGACTTCTCAATAATATTATAGAGATTTTAAAAGATATATATATATATATATATATATATATATATATATATATAACATAAACACATATTTAAATAAAATTATTTATTCATATAATTTTATAATCATTGGATCTTATTATAGAAAAATTTAAATATTGATCACAAAAGTTTATGTGAGACTTTTAACAGTTTTATTAATTTATATTTGTTTTGAAAAATTCAAAATACAACATATGAAAAAATCTAAATATTTATTATATGATTAATGTAATTGTGTAATTTATTTTAATAATAAAATTAAACAAAAATGATAGAAATTATACAGATTTTTATCAAATATTTATTTTTTAAATCATTAATTGCCATATATATTTTTAGTCACATTAGATAATTCCGTAAGTTTTATTTAAAGAAAGAATATATAATAAATTTCAATTTGATAAATGAGTGGTCCATAATGGACATCCCCTATAGTTAATCGTTAATGTCTATATCAAGAATTAAAATCGAATTTGGATCAATAATTTTTCCAATTGAGTTTAATGCTGCAACATATGATTAATTGAGTACTTAATTGATTGACACGTTAAACATGAGTTTTTTTTATAAATATTACAAATTTGAAGTTACATTTTTTCAGATATGTTTCGCAATTAATTTATAGGGGATTAGAGATCAATGGTGTAACATTTTGTCCGTGTAAAGTTGTTTTCACACTATGCCAGAAGGGCCCGTAGAGATTTATATAAGAAGAAAAAATTATAGATCGTATAGTTCAAGAGTAATCTAGGCCACCAGATAGACTTCAGTTAGCGTTTATGTTCTACTTACCAAAACATTTTTCTGGAAATAGATCATGTAAAAAGTAGACTTCAATTGATAAAATTTACTTTAGCTAATGGACTACACAAGAAACACACTTGGATGCCGCAATTCAAAACCTTCATTTATAAACTGTATGATGCTAACAATTTTGAGTGCTGCAAATCAGGACCTTCATATAAGACTGACACAATCACCGGCAAACATATATATATATATATATATATATATATACTGAATTACTAGGAGGTTCCGCCGAAACCAGACCCAAAACAACATGTAATATTGGTTTCGTCCAGCAGTCTGAGAACCTCAAACACAATGGTGAGGATTTTTTTTCAGTTGAGCTAATGACCATTTGGATAAACATAACCAATCAATACAAAAATATATTACAAAACAATGATATAATTACATTATTACAAACCCACCAAAATGAAAAGTAAAAAAAAAAAATTTGAACCCAAAGTGCACAAAAAATCATCACGCATCTTCGCGGCCATACACATACCCGCCAAGAGAAAAATATTCCTTCCAAAAAGCGAGAGACCAACCAAAAAAGAAGAAAAGTTGCATGCAACACCCAGTAAATACCAATACCTGCAATAACAATACATCGTTGAAACAGATCATGAAGAGATTAGTTTTCTTCAGACACCATGAACCACAGATTATATAAGCAATCTCACCATATGGTTGTTATACTCTTATCACTAATCTCAAAGTAGTAATCAACCAAAACATTACCATATTACGGGTTAAATCAAGCGGAAATGAGATTTTTACCTAGTGAAATATGAAGCTGATGATATGTTCGGTCTGAATATATGTTCAGCTGATGACATGTGCGGTCTGTTTATATGATGGCCGGTTTCATCACTGAGGCCCTGAAAACACGTTCTCTAAAATATCATGCAGTTTTGGTGACCGTCTCCGGAACAAAGGTTCTAGCCGGAAAGATGGGACACCGATCTGCCATCTTTTGGCATCATACATCTCATTCCAAGCTTGTACAATTTCATCGATCTTGAATCCCATACCTGCATTTCTTGTTTGATTGATATATTCACTGCCCATATATGCAAGTAGAGTTTACTATTCATAAATAAGTTCAATTACCTTCAAGTGCATTCTCGTTTGAGCAATGGTTCTTTACCATGACAGCTATATCAGTTGCAGAAGCTCCAGCTAATTCAAATTTCTCCACTGCAACCTCCAAGCATTCATCCCAGGTAGGTAGGCCAAGCTTATACTCAACAATAGACCGTTCATACAATAAAGAACCCCACAAAAGGTTAATCTGAGAGCTCATATTAGCTGTTTGCTCTGCGTTTTCTTCACCAGACGCTTCACTAAACTCCCCATCCAAGCCCAGCTTCTGCAGCATTGCTTTATGTCTATCAAAGTTGGAGATCCCATTCATCCGACGTTCTTCCATCTCTTCCCAAATTTGCATACCCTTTTCCATACTCTCCTCAGCTTTGTTATAAAGCTTTAACACATCCTGAGAAGCCTCGCTTTCCATATCTATCTTGTTGCTTAGCGCATGATACCAGCAAAGCTTAGCCTGCTCAAACTGTTGTTGCCCTAGTGCAAGAAGAGCTTCGTAGAAATCAGATTTAACTTCAACCGCTTCTTCGTATTTTTCTGCAGCTTTGTTGTACTCCTCCGTTGCCCATTCAAATCCTTCCTCGACCTTCTCCAGTATAGTTTCTCTCGGACCCTCCTCTGCAAAATAGATCTGTCTTCTTGCCTTAGACATATGAACGTTCCCCCAGTTAAACAGGGCAAGTGCAGCCATTTCTTGGAACTTATCGGCAGCAATATCAAAGAGCTCTTGCGCATCTTCCCCGGTGACTGTATCTTCCATCCCTTCTGAATACAGCTTCATCCCGAGGTTATGAAGATCCAAGTAAGAATCAGAATCAAACCCGACATGGTTCTTGAACAATTGCGCAAACTGGAAAATCCAATGATCAAGAAGGCCATGATGAGATGCTTTCTCAGATTCCACACTTCCATTATCAGCAACACTGCTCGATCCCTTAGCAAACTTCTCCGACGATTCGCCATTGTTCAAACCTTCATAAGTCGGTTCTTGATTGGGGCTAACTTCAGTTACGTATAATCTAAAAGAGCCGAGCTTCTCCCTCGTGGACGCAGCCAGCCTCAGCTCATCCGTGGTGGTAATGGTAACAAGATCACCGTCTTGGTCTCTATATTTAATCAAGAAACCTTTCAGAGAAGGGAAACGATCTTTGATAACGTCTCTCACAAGTCTAACGCTAGAATTCAAGGGCAGTTGCGCCCACCGTATATCATCTCCATGAACCAGCTTCACCGTCCTCGTCACTTTCGGGTCAATCTCAGAAGCAATGACCTCTTTGTCCATGACAGGACTCGCTCTCTTCTCTTCAACCACAACCTTATCCTCTAGCTTCCTTCTGCTATCTACCTCCTCCTCTCCATCTTCAACTATTGAACTCTCAACAATGCCTTCGTTGCTTTTCCCTTCAACAACAACCTTATCCTCTAACTTGTTATCATCTTCTACTTTGGCATCCTCGATACTTTTCCTCTCCGTCTTCTTCTTCTTCTTCCTCAACCTCTCCTTGACAATCTTCCTTAGCCGAGCAGCACCAACAGGCTGCGCATCATCGAGTAAAGTCTTCTCCAACTCCACCACATCGATCCCTTTATCCACCAAAACATTCTTGACCCTCTCAAAGATGTCATTAGCAGAAACATTCTCCGGCTCCATGCTCAGAACAAGACGCGAATCCCTAAACGCGAAATCCAACTTATTCAACGCCTCGTAACACCGAGCGCGTTTCAGCAAAGCTTTGCTGTGGGGCCTACTAGGAGGAGAAGCCTCGAGAGCGAGGTTGCATTCGTTGATGGCGTTGGGATACTCTCCTAATCCCATTTGCATGTAACAAGAGGCCATGCTCGTTCTCAGGTAAGCTACGTCTCCGTGATCTCTAGGTAAAAGCTTTACGGCTTTATCGTACCTTAACATGGCGCCTTCCGTGTCACGTCTCTGGAATAGCTTGTTTCCTTCTTCTTTCAGCTCTGATGCTCGGTTTATGAAGATCGTCATGTCTTCGTCGAATGCTGCGGAACGATCGAAGCTTTTTCCTGATTTGTTACCGGAAGAACCCGCCGTCGGAGTCTCGGAATTATTCTTCTTCTTCTTCCCCGTCGGTTTTCCCATTGAAGAAAATCGAAATTGAATCGTGATCAACAAGAGAATTCGAATTTTGTTTGGAATGAATGGAATGGAGTAATCTCTAATCCACGAATAAAATAGAAGAGAGAACAAGTGTTTTGTATGACAATTTCACCGACAATTTTATTCCGAAAAGTCAACTTCATATATATGTATGTATCTAAACCATATATTTCAGGTTGATCAAATAAATGCAGAGAAAAGGACAAATCATTGTCATTGACAGCCTTGAATATGATAAACTTCTTGTGTGTCTTAATATGGTTTGGTTGAGGAGCTGCAGTCGCACAAAACGGGCAAGAGGTCCTGAAAGATCTCTCTTACAACAACCAAGGACGATCAGTACAGAAACAGAGGATTAAATGCCTTGTCGTTTTGATTTGGCACCCTATAGTTTTTCGAATTTTCTGTAGCAAGTAGAGAAACAAAGATACCAATAGATTTTGACCTGCGGGTTTTGTCTAATATAAAAAAAGTTTAATATAAATAAATTTTTGAAATTGTTATATATTTATGTTATATTGAAAAAGAAAATATATTTAAGTTTATATATAAATTATTTTATTAATTTTTTTTGTAAATACACTCATGTAACTATTTTCAGGCCTGGTATATAATCCGGATTCAAGAGATCAAACCAAAATTGATTTGAAAATATATGTTTGGTTCGGAGTCGGATCAAGGGTAAAATACATATTTGATATTTTCTGGAGCTGTGGGTTTCGGTTTGAGTCTAGATCGGGTTTCAGTTCGAGTCTAGGTCCTGTTCGAGACCCAACCGGGTACCTAAAATACCTAAAATGTTTTGTGTATATTAGATATATTTGGATATATTGAATATGTTTTCTGTATTACTAATATTTTTTAAAGTTTTGGATCTGGTTTTAGGTATAGTTTCAGGTTTTAAATAAAATTTTAAATTATATTTGGGTATTGGGGTAAAAATTTTAAGTGTGTTTTTGGTCATATGTCAGATTTCGGGTAAAACTTGATGGGGGTGGGGGGGGGGGGCAGTTTGGTATTTGAATATCTTCATATATGTATTTAGATTTTCGGATACTTTTGAGCTGGGATTTAAATATCTGGACCCATGTATTTGAAAATTTGGAAACACCTAGTAACTAATATTTTTAATATTTTCTTGTAAGCGCAGAAATTTTTTTTGTTAAATTAAATTTTACAATTTTATAAAGATGTTTTTGTTATTTTATTTGAATTAAATTTTTATTTTTTTAATATTTATGGTAAATATTATTTTATAATATAGAGATGGCTCCTTGAGTATAGATTCAAGTAGATTATTACTATTTCGAATATACAATCCGAGAGTTAACAATATGATTTTTAGGTGTTCTCCAAAAACTAAGGAATGCTATATGTTATTATATATAAATAATTAAATGAATCTGTATATTTTTGACCCGCATATTTTCATATATTTTTTTAAAAAGCGTTTTAGTTTTTTTTACTATTAATTAAGTTTTTAGAAGTACACCACAAAACTAAAGTTTATATTATTATTAAACTCATTTTTTCTGGTTAAAAATAATCACTTATGTGTTTAGATTTTCGGATACTTTTGAGTTTTCAGATATTTCGAATTTTTTTGAGATTTAAATATCTAATCCCGGTGTACTTGAAAATTTGGAAACACCTAGTAACTAATATTTTTAATATTTTTTGTAAACGCAGAAATTATTTTTTGTTAAATTAGATTTAACAATTTTATAAAGTTTTTTTTATTTTATTTGAATTTTAGTTTTTTTGAATATTTATGGTAAATATATTTTTATAATATAGAGATGGCTCGTTGAGTATAGATTCAAGTAGATTATTACTATTTTGGAATATACAATCCGAGAGTTAACAATATGATTTTTAGGTGTTCTCTAAAAACTAAGGAATGCTATATGTTATTATATATAAATAATTAAATGAATCTGTATATTTTTGACCCGCATATTTTCATATATTTTTTAAAAAGCGTTTTAGTTTTTTTTACTATAATTAAGTTTTTAGAAGTACACCACAAAACTAAAGTTTTTATTATTATTAAACTCATTTTTCTGGTTAAAAATAATCACTTATGACTTTCATATGAAACTAAGCACATCGAATGTAATATAAGAACTTTACTATATATTTTAGTTGATAATATAGAATGAAAATCCTTTTAATATTTTATATTATATTTGGTGAATATAAGAACATTAGTTATCTTTAAACCGAAACTTTAAAAGTCTGAAGGAATAATATATATTTTGTATAGGGTTTTAGTACGGGAAATTGCCAAAAATATCATTTTCATAGTATCACTTTTCATGTTTACACTAACCACTTTTACCACTACTTTTAATGAAGGGTTTAGATATGAAGATTTAGGATTTAGGGTTTAGATTTGATGTTTTAGGGTTTAGGGTATATAGTTTAGGGTTTAGAGTTGAAGATTTAGGGTTTATAGTTGAGGTTTTTGGGTTTAGGGTATATAGTTTAGGGTTTAGGGTTTAGAGTTGAGGATTTAGGGTTTAAAATTTGGGGTTTATTATTTAGAGTTTGGGATTAGAATTTTGAAAAACATATAAAAACAAGGATATAAGAGTCTTTAACCTTTTAATAAAAGTGGTGTTTTGAAAATGTGTTTTTAGTGGTGGTAAAGATGAATAATGGTACCTTCAACGTGATATTTTTGAAAATTTCACTTAGTACGGTATGAGACATAGTACCTAGGGGTGGGCGTTCGGATACCCGTTCGGGTTCGGATCGGGTATTCCGGATTTTCGGGTATTTCGGTATAAGGATATTAAACCCGTTCGGGTATTTCTGTACTTCGGGTCGGATTCGGGTATTTTTAGTTCGGGTTTGGTTATTTCGGATCGGGTTTGGATATTTAGATTTTTAAAAAAATAAAAATATTTTTTCATTTTTTAAGTTTATTGTATTTTAAAAATATAGATTTCACTTAACTGATTTTTCTATTTTTTTATAGATTGAATGATTAATAGATTTGGAAATAATATTTCAAAAATAAAAATATTAATTTGGCTATTTTTTAAAAACTTTGGATGTAACTTTTGTTAATACATGAAACAAAAATTTTAACATGCATTTTAATTGAATATCAAATTATTTTCTTCATAATTATATATATATATATATACTATATGATCTTAAAGTATGTGTAACATCAATATAAATATTTTAAATAAAATGAGAGATGTAAACTAGAAAAATAAGGGTAAGTATACATATGTTCGGTTATCTTCGGATATCCATTCGGGTTTGGGTATTACCCGTTCGGGTTCGGATATCCAATCTCTCCTAACTTAATATCCGTTCGGGTATTTTACTACTTCGGTTAGGATTTCGGTTCGGGTTTTTCGGGTCGGATTCAGATGCCACTTCGGATATCGGGTAAAGTGCCCACCCCTAAGACATACTATAAGAGTTGCTTAAATACTATAGTACTATTATTATAAGGAGAACATAAAAGCATAAATTTACCAATAAGAAAACATAAAAATCATAAGTTCTTGTAACTCCACTTTTAAACTCCTCAGTTCTATCATTTATGTGGGTATATTAATGTATGATTCATCAAATACCAGAAGTGAACATTAATGAAATACTGAAATAAAGAACTAAGGTAGAATTATCTTTTTGTTAAACAACTACGGTAGAATATTGATATAAGTAACGAGGGCGGTTGCACCACGATTTTAAATAAACAAAAAAATGATTATAGAATATTCGGTTGTTGAACGTTCAGAAAACAATTTCGGTAGATTCGTAACTAGATTTTGATCCGCGCTTCAAAAACGCAGATTATTTTGGATTTTAAAAGATTTTGAAATAATATTTTTTGATTGTTGCACATTATTGTATTACAAAGTGTATTATACCGAAGAAGAGATTTTTTAAAAAAACTATATAATTTATAAATTGGTTTATTTGATATTCTGCATGTACACTCTTATTTAATTTTTTTTTGTCTTTTAGACATAGACATTTTACCTGAATCCAAAAACTTGGATCGAAACTGACCCGAGAAATACAAATTCGGGTTTGTTCCTGGTCCATAGAAAAGCACCTATTGGGTATTTTCTGGAGCCACGAGTCTCTATCGAGTCCATGTCCTATCCAAGACCGTTGAGTGTCTAAATTACCCGAACTATTTTATATATATTAAGTATATTTGAATATTTTAAATATACTTTGATATCACAAATAATTTTAAATTTTTAGGTTTTTGTTTTCGGGTTTCAGGTTTCAGGTAATATCTAAAAAAAATTATTATTTTTTGGATATTCGGAAAAAAATTTATGTATTTTTTGGTTTCTCAAGTCAAATTTTAGGTAAAATTTTAGACCTTTTTATATATTTGTATTTTTTGAGTCTTTGTTTGAATTTTCGAATATATTTTTCGTATCGGTATTTTTTTAGATTTTCGAAAACTTTTTAGTTTTCTTCTGATTTTTTTGTGGTAAAAATTATATATAATTATGTGTCGAAACATATAATATATTATGTTCTTTGTTATACTGTTTCTTTATGTAAATCTAAGTAATAATGTAATATCATAAATATATATCTTATAATAAAAATTGATAAGTTTCGTGAACTGCAACTTGATATTAAAAATCGATTGATAACAGAAATTAATATAATTAGAGTAAAGTTCCTTATAAATAGGAGTAAATATTTTGATTGATTAAGATAACGTATTGTTACACTAAATAACTGTTAGAGAAATTTATGGTAACATTAGTAGGTGAAATATAAAGTAGACCATAATACTATTAATTAAAAAAAGAGTCCAAACAACCTTTAATAAGTAGATTTTGACTTCTTACCTTTTAATAGTATTGATATAAATATAGAATTAAAAGCAACATTTTAAACTGATCAAGGTAAATATTATTAGAGAAATATATGGTAATATATTGTTAGTCTATATTTAAGGTAATACCAAAATATTAGTAGTCTGATGAATAAGTTCAAACAACTTTCATAAGTAGATTTTTCAAAACTGATTTATTTTTAATAGTATAGACTAGATTTTGATCCGCGTTTCGAAAGCGTGGATATTTTTGAATATAAACAAAGTTTAACCTGAATAAATATTTTAAAATTGTTTTATATATATGTTAAAAAACGTATTTTATTAAAAAATGAATATATTTAAAACTATATAATTTATGAATTTTTTATTTAAGATTTTTTGTATGTATATTCTTATGTAACTACTAGTGGTATTCCGGCGCTACGCGCCGGATTTGTATATTTTATTATTATATAAATTTATAATTTATTATATAATCTTAGTAAAGAGAATATGTCAAAATTTTGAAAATGAAAATATGTTAAAATAAAAGGTATTTTTCTAATCTTTTTTTATAGTGGTTAGCGACCATAGTGTATTACTTTGTTTGAAATTGTTTAGTTCAAAGTGGAATAACATAAGTGGTTGTTTCTAATCGATTTAATACAAAATAGAATAAAAAGCTGATAGTCGTAACAAAATTAATTTAGCTGGAATTTAAACATAAAGCAAAGTTGATATTTTATTTAGAGAATAATTATGAACTATTAAACTTGTACTAATTATTTATTATTAAAATAATTATGAACTATTAAACTTGTACTAATTATTAAAATAATTATGAACTATTAAACTTCTATTAGTAATTATTAAAATAATTATGAAATATTAAAATTGTACTAATATATGTAGTTCAAATAATAAAAAGATATAATAAGTTTCATATTTTATAAATGTTATAAAAAAAAGGGTGAAGTGTCAATTTTTGGTAAACTAATAGGTGAGTGTCTAATATATATATATATATATATATTCATATTACCATGTTGACTTTTAAATATAAAGATGAGAGTTGTATGCATTACTTTAGTTTGAAAGCCTCTAAGAGATGTATTTTAAAATAAGAAACATAACTTTATATTCTATATTAGTTTTGTTACAGTGGAAGATTTTTTCCGTTTGATAACAAAATTCTTGTTTGTCCATTCTCATTTGGAAATATCAATGTATTTTAATATGAATCTAAATATGCTTTTTAGCTAAAAACTATAAGTATTTCGTAAACTCTTCTATTTAACTGGAGTGGAACAATTTCACCAAATCTTCCTAGTAAAAAATCAATTTGTTAATTAGTAAATAAGATGTTAGCATCTATAGAGGTCATGAGAAAGAAAATTTCTAAATATTTGTGACATATAGGCTTGATCACTTGTTGCATTTAGTAACGGTTTTGACAATAAATGGTTTGTGTGGCGCAGAGGAGTAATGGTGAGGGTGGTGTGTGGTTTACATCAGTTTTAAATAACTTTAGCAACCAGAGAACGTTTTTCAATCTCTCTTAAGACCGGAGGTTATAGTTGAGCTAAGTTTTAAGAGTATATGAATCATGTTCACGGCTGTTAAATGTGAACACGGATAGCATGCATCATGAAATTTATTGGTTTCCTTGCATAATGTAACATGGAAGATACCATAGATTTTAGGCGCCGATACCAATAGACCAAACATTAGTCTTTCGGACTTGAATCACCATCCATTACTAAACATTATTAGAAACCATATGTATGGAGAGTGCAAAAGAGTGAGAACTTATTAATAACTAATAAAAATAGAGCCATGTTCATTTTGTTAAGAGAGAGAAAACAAACCAAGATGAAGGTGGAGAATGAGAAATAATCCAAACTATTTAGACAATAAAAATAAAGAAAGCTAGCTATGAAACTTAGTGGTGAGACTTTTTTGAGAGTCATTTAATCCAGATGTTGAAATTTACTCATGTGTGTCTTCTTGGCCGAGTACCTTTCCTTTTAAACATGCATTCCATGTCTAACATTTGTCGGACCTGTTTGGCCCTTAGTAATCACATGTTTGTGACAACCACAAACTTATGTTCTACATCCAAGGCAGCTTTACTTTTCATCAAGGATTATTGCAAGCCGGTCAAATACACTGACTCAAACGTTTAATACCCCACAATTATGAACACTTCCACTATATTTTATGTCCAGACATGAAAATTAGAGTTATATTAAACTGGGCAAGTTCATAAAAAGTAAGATATCTGAGATCTACTTTTTAATTTTTGTGGTAGCCATATTGCGGTGAGTGATTTGGTTCTCTTTGTTGAAAATAGTTTTAATACCCAAAACTTCTCTATGATACCTGCAAACCAAAAGAAGTAAGCATGCTACTATCTTGGAGTTTGTTAAGTATTATATCGACTGGCTGTAAAACACTTTTGTAAAACGAACCTGGAAAATCGTGTTTGTGTAGGCTAATGACATGAGGTGGTCGTAATTTCGGTACCCAGAACTCTCCATCAAGATCGGATGTGCTGTCTCTTATAGGTCAACAAACAGGGTCTGCTATGTGAATCAGATGGCAACATGGGCATTATCATATGTGAAGTTAGAGTTGCTCATGGTTTCATCATAAATACTCATGTCATAAACTGAGCTTTCTTTCAAGAGATGTTTGAAGGTGTTAAACCTGTGAAAGTTGATTGACGCATGTATGAGCACAATCTGAGAGAGGGTATGATGCATAAGAAAACTATTACTTTAAAAGCAAGCAATCATTAACTGGTAAACTGAAATAAGAAACCAGTGTACCTTCCCATCAATCAATGACATATCAACCCCAACAGCTCACCCATTTCTTAACATTTCAGGCTTGCCAAAATTGTTGTAGCCTAGTCTGAACAACATCTCTACACCGGCTTATCTTTAACTTCGAGCAATGAAACTGGGACTTCGACATGATCTGAAATGGGAAAAGTAAGGGGATTCTCGTCCGAGCATTCACACCGTCTATACATATCCAATGAAGCTGAGGAAGTAGGAACTAAATAAGCATTCAATAGGAGAGAGTGGGATGAGTGAGATTTCTGGACTGATTATATGAACAGTTACGTTGATTGCATTAAAAAGGAGAATCGTATAGGCTCTATTCTCGATCGTCAAAATCAAATACAAAGAAACTGTGTGGACCCTGAACCGGACAATTTATCGGGTCACTGGGTCATAGAGTCAACAGTGGGTTAATATGAATTAATTTTATTATATGATAATATATTAGCAATGAAAATAAATATATAAGAATTAAAGTTAATATTTTAAATTGTTTTTTAAACATAAACTAATAGTTTTATAAAATATTACTATTCCATCAAATAGTTTGTTTGGTTTTTAATTTTGAGTTTTTCACAAAACCTAAACACGATTTATATTGGGTCACCGAATTTACCGGTTCAACCGCGGATCCGGATCGGATTCAAAACACTGTTATAAACGCTTGGGCCTGTATGAAGAAAAATTTAAAAGTTCAATATTTTTCACATTTAACACCAAAACCCATTAACTATAAGTAGAAGAAAATATTTTAATCATTAAAATAGGATTGCCACATGGCATTTTTCCCCCTAGGGAGATAAAAAAGTCTACTTTATTATATAAGAGCATGCCCATCAGGGGATCTAAACAGGTTCATGGGCTCGGGTTCATAGGGCCAAACTAAAAAAAATAAAAATAAATGGGCTATTTTCGGTGACCCGTCTCTTACCCACGATCCGTCCGTCGCCGAGTTCAAGCCACGTGTCGCGGACACATTGGTCGCGTGTTTTCGAGTTGAACCGGAGTAGATCGCGAAACCATTCATTTTCTCTTATTCTAAAAAAATTAGGGTTTCTTTTCTCCTCTAGGCGATTCAGGCGATTCAGTGGCGATTCTCGTGCGACGCCGACTCCCGGAGCTTTTCACCATCAAATCGACGACGAACGGTCTCCTCCACGAGCTTAGGTCAGTATCGAGTAGATTGTCCGTTATTTTGAAGCGTTTTGGGCAGGGAAGGGTTGTCGGCGATTCTTAATCGATTTAGGGTTTTTGTATTAGGGTTCAAAATCGAGTTGGGGCTTTCAATTAATCTGCATGCGGGGTTGTATTTGGTTTGTTTCTCGGGGATTCAAAATTGATTAGGGGATTTAGGGTTAGGGTTCGAAATTGATTTGGGGGTTTTACAGGTTACGGTTCTTAATTGATTATGTGGGTTTCGTTTTATGGTTTTAAATCGTCTACACGGGTTAATTGTTTCGTTTTCATCTATTGATTGACATTTGTGAATGTTTTGTTTGTGCTACAGATGGATCCCGCAGCAGAGAGAAGAGACATGAAGAGGAACATTGAGTACAACAACAGCTTGATATATGTTGCTGATTCAGAGTACGGGATATACCAACAAGGTGTTACTGTGGTGGGAGAATGATTGACGAGGTTCAGGCGAAGGAGGAGAAATACACTCTTCCTGGGAAGCGGTTCTTCACATGCGTTAACTACGAGGTAAACAACTCTTTCTAACCTTGTATAACTATTTTTTCTGTTCTTTTCTTTATTGAAACTGATGAGTTGTGTTATCTTTATGGGTTAACCAAGGCTGATGGGCTCCATTATCGTCAGCCTTGGGTTCATGGTGTCCAGGAGGAGATCGAGAAGCTGACTAACCGCCTGGAGAAAGCTGAGAAGGTGATCAAGGAGGTGCCCATCCTCAATCAACAGATTGAGTCACTAGAGGTTAGTGATGCTGTTTTGATGCTGTTTCATTAGTTTAGTTAAAGATAACGTTTTCATGCTGTTTGATGTTGTTGTTTTACATGTACATGAACAGGTTAAAAGCCTCTCTGGCCAGGTGGATGCTCTCAGAGTGAAGGTCGCTGACCTGGAGATGGTCTGCTTCGATTGAAAAGCAAAGGTAAATGTTTCTGTTTCTCTTTCTCTGCTTCGAATCATGTTTCTGTTTTTTTTTTATTTTTTAATATGTTAACCGTATATAAACTAAACTACAAGTAGTTCAGTTTATAAATTAACTAAAACTACAACTTTAAACTACAACTACAACTTTAAAATACAACTAAAACTTTAAACTACAAGTACAAGTAAAACTAGTTCTTTTAAAAACGATCATAAATTGTATCTGTTTTGTGGTTGGTTGCTGTGATTAATATGCATTGTACTGAGCTTTAAATTTTGATTTGCACTGATTTGATTGTTAGAGTTTAATGCATTTGCGATAGATAGTTGTTGTCTAATGAATGTTTGGTTGTTAGAGTTTAATGTACTAGCCAAAACTAGTTTAAAAACATAGCAAATCCACATCTAAAACACACACACATATCAAACCAAAAACCGAAACCAAAATGGAATATGTACCCCAAAACTCCCAAACCTCCCAAACCTCTCTTCAAAGAAGAAAGTGGTCAACCAAAGAACACATTGTGCTCATCAGCGCTTGGTTGAACACCAGCAAGGATGCCATCGTGAGTACTGACCAGAAGGCCGGAGCGTTTTGGAAGCGAATAGTTGACTACGTCAACGCAAGCCCTCTGCTCAGTGGCGCCGTTCCTAGAGAGTGGAGTCAGTGTAAGCAGAGGTGGGGAAGAATCAACGAGCAGGTGTGCAAGTTTGTGGGCTGCTATGAAGCGGCTGTGAGGGAGCAAGCGAGTGGCCAAAACGAGAATGATGTCATGAAGGCTGCCCATGACATCTTCTTGAATGATCTTGGCATCAAGTTCACGCTTGAACATTGTTGGAGGGAACTTCGGTTCGATCAGAAATGGAAATCACTCGCTGTGCCCAAAGAAGGTCCCAAGGAGAAAAGGAAGGAAGCTGCGGAGGTGGTGGCTGAGGAGGAAGGTGCGGATGTTCGGCCTCCTGGTGTCAAGGCTTGCAAAGCAGCCAAACGCAAGAGGCAGGGTTATGATGAGATACATAGCATGCTTGCTGTGAAAAAGGAGATACAGCAACAGAAACTCCTAGAGCGTCTCCTTGCCAAAGACCCTACCCATCTATCTGCAAACGAAATCACCCTCATGGACAAACTCATTTCTGAAATGATTTGAGATGGGTTTGTACTTCTATCGATTGTTTGATTGCTGTTGTGGTTCATTTGTACTTCATGTTGGTTGCTTGCTGTTGTGGTTCATGTTGGTTGCTTGCTGTTGTGTATCATGTTGATAAGTTGATGAATATACATTGTACTTCTTTTGTTTGGTTGCTTTGTGTATTTTATTATGTTTGGTTGCTTTGTACTTCTTTTGTTTGGTTGCAGTGTACTAAATCATTGTTTATTTTGTCTTGCAGGTCACGGGCTGTAGTGCAACTTGTATGGCAGGAAGGAAGGAAGGAAGGTGTTCAACTTGTAGCTTTATGTTTGTAGTGTATCACGGGAAGTGTAGTATTTTGTTTCTTTCTACACTTGTTTTCAATTCACGGGTGTACCCACTTTGTACTTGTTTGGTTGCTCATGTGTTTCACGGGTAGCAACCAACTTTCTACTACTTGTATCGGCCATGTACACTCTGTTCTCTATATATAAAGCAGGTCTTTGTTCCTTTCAATTGTCGATCGCCTGAGTAATGAAGTTCCATACTTTCGTCAAAGACCAAATGCTCATGGGAGATACGGCTTATCTGCACTTCAAAAGTGTACTGCGGCTATACGTATGCTAGCATATGGTCAATCGGGAGATACGTATGACGAATATCTCCGCCTTGGTGAGAGTACCGCACTTTTATGTTTGGAAAAGTTCAACGAAGCGATAATACAATTGTTTGGTGATGAGTATCTACGAAAACCTACACCAGCTGATCTTCAACGATTACTCGATATTGGAGAGGTACGCGGATTTCCAGGAATGATAGGCAGCATCGACTGTATGCATTGGGAGTGGAAAAACTGCCAAAGGTCTTGGAGAGGGCAGTACACACGAGGTCATGGAAAGCCGACCATTGTCTTAGAGGCTGTGGCATCACATGATCTTTGGATATGGCACGCATTTTTCGGTTTACCAGGTACCCTCAATGATATTAATGTTCTCGATCGGTCACAAGTTTTTTCTGACATTATACAAGGTCGAGCTCCTAAAGTTAATTTCACGGTCAACGGCCACAATTATCGTATGGCGTACTACCTTACAGACGGAATCTATCCGAAATGGTCAACATTTATCCAATCCATCCCACTACCTCAAGGTCTTAAAGCTGAGCTTTTTGCTGAAAAACAAGAATCCGCCAGGAAAGATGTCGAACGTGCTTTCGGAGTTTTGCAATCAAGGTTTGCAATAGTAAAAAATCCTGCTCTACTATGGGACAAGGAAAAGATTGGAAAGATTATGAGAACTTGTGTCATACTACACAATATGATAGTGGAGAACGAACGAAACACATATACTATGTCCGATACATCTGAGTTTGAGTTGGGAGAGTCAAACAGGAGTTCACAGGTGGATATCTCGCAACCTACGGACTCCCCTTCCAACTTCGTTAATAGGTATGGCATTCAAGCTCAAATTCGGGATCAACAGAAACATAATCGTTTGAAAGCCGATTTAGTTGAAAATATATGGCAAAAATTTGGTAATCTAGATGAATAATCTTTGTATGTTATTGAATTTTCATTGTATTAAATAAAAACTTTTTTTAAATTTTTTTTAAAAAAATATATATTATTTTATTCTTATGAACCCCATATTCGGGTTCACTAATGGAAGAGCAAAATAAATACAGGTTCATCACTATTCATGGGCCAACCAAAAAACTATTAAAAAATGCCTATGAACCCCCCCCCCCCCCCCCCCCCCAAGGGGTTCACTAATGGACATGCTCTAAGAAGATTTTTAGAACTCTCATATTATACAAACCATATTATCTGAAAATACAGGTTTGGTTCGGATCCGGTTGCAGGGTAAAATACCTACTGATTATTTTTTTGGACCCACGGATCTTAGTTCGAGTCTGGGTCGGATCTTGGTTCGAGTCTGGGTCCTGCTCGAGACCCGACTGGGTACCTAAAATACGTAAAATACTTTGTGTATAATAGGTATTGTGTATTTCAAATATTTTTTCTGCATTACAAATACTTTTAATAGTTTCGGGTTGGTTTTAGGTATAGTTTTGGATTTTGGATAAATTTTAAATTTTATAGATTTTTTGGTATTTGGGTTTTGAGTGTGTTTTTTTTGTCCTCCGTCAGATTTTGGGTAAATTTGTTTTTGTGGGGGGGGGGGGGTGGGAAGGGGTGGGAGTTTTTTCTTATTTGAATATGTTTGGATTTTGTTTGGGTTTAAATGTCTAGGACCTAAAATATCTGGAACCGAAAGGAATCAACCCGTACTCGACCCTAAGACATGAATGGGCATGTCTACTCTCTCATTATATTTTGTTTGCATTTTGTTGAGTTGGTGAGACTTAAGATCTAACCGATTTTTGGCTGATTTAATAGTTGTTTTTACATTTTTAAAAAATATCAATTTTTATTATAAATACTTTATAAAAATATATTTAAAATATTTAGATATGAAATATATCACATGAAATGAGGACTAATATAATTCAATTAAAAATACAATATTATATCATTAAATTAATTAATGATATGACCAAAAAATAATTATGCATGTATCGAACAATATATATGTGATATGGCCTCGAAGTCTATATGTATAATGATATATATTGATCTGAATGATATATGTAATCAGTTTCTTTTTCGTATTAGTGAATGTTTCATATAAGGTAATAATGATATAATTAATTTGAAATGAATACAAAAGTTTGTTAGATACCTAAATTGTAGGATTAAATATTAGGAAAGATTTTGTTTTATTAATATTAATATATTTTAATGGTTAAGGTAAATATTAAGTTTTAGTGAAAGGGTCCAACAACCTTTCATAGGTAGATTTTTTAAAACTTCTTCTCTTTAGTAGTATAGATCCAGCTGCATTTGATGTAACAATGGTTTTTGATGAATATAATTTAACTTTCATTAAAAAAAACTCTTTTATTAAAACAGAAAATTAACATTAAAAACAAAAATAAAAATAAAAATTTAGGACCTAAATTCTACAAAAAGAAAGTCTTGGTTTATTCATTAATAAACACTAAGTAGTAATCTAATTCTTGCGCGGAATGAGATTATTAATTTTTTTATTTTTAAGATAAAATGACATAGGTCTGCTTAATTCGGATACAGTTTGGTTTTAGGTTGGGTTTTCGGATTTAATATCCTGTTATATGACTATCATTCTAAATCCATATTTAGTTTTTTTTATTCGGTTAAAATGCTTGAGGGTTTTGTTTTTCTTTTTTGATGATAAGCCAAATACTATTGTTATTTGTTTGGTCTTCATGTTATAAAATTTTAGACAATCTTTATGTCAACCAACCATTTCATAATATTTTCCAAACACATATAAATTAAATCAAATCTAGATAATATTTGAAGACAAAAAAAATTATAAAGGTAAATCATTTCATTAAAATTGGTCAATGGTAAAAGGAAACATTAAAAAAATATATTCTAACTCTCTATAGAATTAGAATCTTCACTCGCGGTGAAGATATATAAAGGTAGCTGATAAATATATAAAATAAAATATATAACAGGAGATTAAATCCGAAATTGGTGCAGCCCTGGAATGGCTGTCTCTCCCTGGATCTCTTGTAGGTGGGTTAATGCTTTGATAATCCTTGCAAACAGAGAATCAAAGACTCAATCTGCTTCAAGGCTTGTGGATAGGTGATAGATGATGATGATGAACTTTGCTAAGAGCTATGGATTGCTCAGAAGCTGTTTTGCTACTCAAATACACAGAATCACCCTGTATTGTCTAAGATGGATTCACAAGGAATTCCTTCTTTTAAGTGAGGTCAATGTTCTTAAGCTGAACAGAGAAAGCTAAAGACTTTGAAACAACTTGTATGAAAAGGTTTTAGATTAAAAGTTGAATGAGTTTCAAAGCAAGCTGCTTAGAACTCTTAAACAATGTCGACAGAAATCAAAAGAAAACCTAGGCTTAAACCAGATGGTTTAATCCTAATCCTAATACTAATAAGCCACGAAATTGGTTTGATTTAAAGTCCTAATCTACCCAAAATCTGGTTTAATTGTTTCTGGTTTAAATTAAATAAAAGCCCAATAACCAGAAACATTACAATTTAATTAAATTGAACCAACAGGCTGGTTTGTCTTGGTTATCTCCCTTGGAACTCTCAGCCACGTTTTTGACTAAGTGTAAGAGCCTCCTCTCTTGTGCTTTCAGCCTTGATCTAGTCACTGGTCCAATCCACACACTTGCTGGCTCTCCTGGTGTCTCTCTCTGGTTCTGGTTCTGGTCTTGGTTCTCCTCATCAGTAGCCTCCTCATCAGTGTCACTCAGCTTCTCCTCAAGGTCTCTGGTCATGGCTACACCATCCCCTCCTCCTTTAAAAGGATTTGACCTCAAATCCAAGCTCTGTATGATGATAGAACCCTGATCACTCAACACCAGAGTGCATGATATGGCCTTGAGAGATATCCTCACTTCTCTAATCTTTCCAGGGTCAAATACAAAGCTCTGCAATCCTTTCTCATGTCTCAATAACATCTTGGAACTCTTCTCAAGGTAGGTACCTTCAAAGGCAGATGATTCCTCCTCTTTGTTGAGTTTGAAGCTGACTGCTCCTCTCCAGGATGATCCTACACACGTCCTAGTCATGATCATAAGACCATATACTCTCAGTTTAATCTCCCTCTGGTCAGGAGGTCGTGTGGTTTGGTCCCCATACTCATCCTCCTGTTCTGGCTCCCCTTTAACCACCACCAGTTCCTGTTTATCTCTTCTCAGCTTGTTCTGATCAGTTATGAAGCTGATAAAGGATGTGTTGCCTCCTGTTCTTCCTCTATGTTTACTGCAGCTAGTTAGGATCACTCCATCCTCTCTCCCTTCAAAAAGATTTGACCTCAAATCTTGTTCTTTAGGAGTGAATGAACCCTGCAAATTAAGCTTGTATGAAACTGTTTTCTGACCAAGAAAATTGTTACTTCTTCTACCAACACTCAAGCTTCCTCCTGGTTCAAAAACGACTTGTTGCAGTCCCTTGACAACTCTCAGATGCTCTACTAAGCTGAACTGAAAACATACCATAGGTCTGATCAGTAAATCACAAGAAAACAATCTAATGAATCCACCTTGTTCAATCAAAGTCTCAAGTGGCTCTTTATGAACTACAAGTGCCTCATCAGGTTCTCCTTCTTCTTTAGCCTTGTTTTGATCATGATTAAGACCACACAAAGCTCCTGGTACGTGCTCCTCTTGCTGTAGTTGAATCTCTGATATCTTCACAGCCGGTTTTGTTGCAATCTTTTCCTTATGCTCTGCTGGTTCCTTCTTGTAACAACTTAGCTCATCATCTCTTGATGCTGGACGTGGGACTGGCCCCTGATGTGGGATTTTGATCACAGCAGTGAGTGATTGATCTATCATGTTCCTGAGGTCTTGCTTGAACTGTGTGCTTTCCAATTCCTCAAAATATGCTTGATGTAGCTGCAACTTTCTTTGTGTCTCACCACCATAGTATGTCTTTGGCTGATCTTTTGGTGTTCTAGCACGTCCTGTAGCTGCCCCAGATTGACAGTGTATCCTTTTCAAATCAGTTTGACCATACCTCTTGGCTACAAACCTTTTCTTCATGACAGCCTTCATCTCATACCAAGAAGAAATCTGTAACTCTCCACACTGTTTTCTTTTGTTAGCAAGTTGATACCACCATTCAAGTGCATACCCATAAAAACCAGTAGTTGCTATATGAACCTGCTTCTCTGCTGTGTATCTATGGCAGTGAAAAACGAAATCCACATCCTTTTCCCATTCTAGATATGTATTTGGATCAAACTCTCCATAGAAGGGTGGAATCTGGATAACTTTTTCTCCTCTTTGCAACAGCTCCCTTGTTGCTGGTTGTTTAGCCTTCTCTTCCTGTTTTCTAAGAGAAAACATTGTAGATTGCTGGATAGTAGATGGAAGTCGTGACCTAGGTTAAGAAAATCAAACCCTAAACCTTCAAGAGGCTCTGATACCACTTGGTGCAGCCCTGGAATGGCTGTCTCTCCCTGGATCTCTTGTAGGTGGGTTAATGCTTTGATAATCCTTGCAAACAGAGAATCAAAGACTCAATCTGCTTCAAGGCTTGTGGATAGATGATAGATGTTGATGATGAACTTTGCTAAAGAGCTATGGATTGCTCAGAAGCTGTTTTGCTACTCAAAGACACAGAATCACCCTGTATTGTCTAAGATGGATTCACAAGGAATTCCTTCCTTTAAGTGAGGTCAATGTTCTTAAGCTGAACAGAGAAAGCTAAAGACTTTGAAACAACTTGTATGAAAGTTTTTAGATTAAAAGTTGAATGAGTTTCAAAGCAAGCTGCTTAGAACTCTTAAACAATGTCGACAGAAATCAAAAGAAAACCCTAGGCTTAAACCAGATGGTTTAATCCTAATCCTAATACTAATAAGCCACGAAATTGGTTTGATTTAAAGTCCTAATCTACCCAAAACCTGGTTTAATTGTTTCTGGTTTAAATTAAATAAAAGCCCAATAACCAGAAACATTACAATTTAATTAAATTGAACCAACAGGCTGGTTTGTCTTGGTTATCTCCCTTGGAACTCTCAGCCACGTTTTTGACTAAGTGTAAGAGCCTCCTCTCTTGTGCTTTCAGCCTTGATCTAGTCACTGGTCCAATCCACACACTTGCTGGCTCTCCTGGTGTCTCTCTCTGGTTCTGGTTCTGGTCTTGGTTCTCCTCATCAGTAGCCTCCTCATCAGTGTCACTCAGCTTCTCCTCAAGGTCTCTGGTCATGGCTACACCAGAAATGAAAGTTAAAACCGTATATGTATGTAAAAAATATATAAAGTTGGCTGATAAATATATAAAAATATCGTTAATTAATATTAAAAGACATTTTTATTCATTAATATATAAGGTGGTTGTACAACTTATGGGACATGGAAACTATAGATGGCATGAATCAGCTTTGCACTTAAAGGTGGAAGCACTATGCTTGGCATTGTAAAGCATGCCAAAACATTTGATATGTCAGAGCTTTGTGACGGACTGCGAGAATTTGATAGTTATGATTAAGGAGCTTCATGCTTGACCAAGCTTTGCAACAGAATTAGAGAAGTTAAAGACTCTGCGGATATGCTTCTCAGACTTAAAGATCACCCATATCCCACATATACATAATGGAATCTCAAACTTTTAGCTAAGACTGGAAGATCATTGTTTCGAGAACTTATCTTTGTTGGTTGTTTTATTCTTGTCTTGTTACCTAGAACACCTCAAGTTGAGTAACAGAATGGACGATGATGAAAAAGACATTTTTGTGCAATACAATAGAACACCTAGTCATTACTGAATTTTCTATTTATCATATAAGAAAATCAAATTGTATACACAAGAATAAAAATTAATAGATATATAAATTTAAACGATTATGTAATCCGAACCAAACCCACAAAGATCCAAACCGAATCGAAACTAAGATTTATAATTATCCGAATGGAGCTGATTTTTTTAACCTGAAAACCTGAAACCCACTACACATTAGATCAAACCTGAATGGATAGCCGAACACCCACCCCTAATTCTATTTTTTTCTTACTTGTTTCGAATAGTAAATGCGAAGAATATTTGGTAGAATAGCAAAAAGTTTTAGTTTAGTTAATGTATATATAATCTTAAGATTTCTCAGGAAAACATAGTCAAATAAAAAAGAGATCAAAATTGAATTTAAATGAAAGTTAAAATTTCAAATCTAATTGAAATTAAAAATTACATCTTATGACTAAAAGACACATAAACCCACATGATTGATATTCTTGAAATTACTTAACATTTTTGAAAGTTAAAAAACTTACTTTGAAGTTACTTAACAAGGTTGATCAAAAAAAAGAAATTACTTAACACTCTTGAAAATCTAACATAAAAGACATCTCGAGAAGTCTTCTCTTAGAATATTCTTAAAAAGTCTTTTCGTAAGTTTAGAAACATTAGTAAACATCAGTATTGAGATCTTATACTTATCACCAAATAAGTTATGAATCTAATCCAAGAACTCCAATATTGATATGCATGAATTAACAAGAAAATATTAAAATTCATTTTTCAGATTGGAGAAACTTAAAGTTTAATAAACATTGACGTAGAGATTTTCTAAAGGTCTTTCGAGAAACTTAGAAGTCTTCTATATAGCCATATAGGTCACTTTTGCAATTGCAAATTCACGAAGAAAGACTTCTAAGAAGTCTACTATACAAAAGATATATTGAGAAGTCTTCCTTTGTAAATATTAGCTTACTTTTAAATTGGAAAATTCTCGAAAAATGCCAGAGAAGACTTCTCGAGAAGTCTTTTCGAATAAAAGGGTTAGTTTTGCAATGGACCAAAATTTGGACATAAATTTGACTTTTTATAGAAGAGTCTTCTCGGAAAGTTTTCCCAAAGTCTTTTTAATGTCCCAGAAAACACTTGAGATACTTTTGCAATTGACTATTTTTGACTTTTCGAAAGTTTTCCCGAAGTCCTCTCACTGCACAAGAAGTCTATATAAGTCTTCCGGAGAAGTTTTCTATAAAAAGTCAAATTTCTGAGAAACTTCAGTCAAATGTAAAGCTAACATGTCTATCCGAGAAGACTTCTCGGGAAGACTCTCGAGAAGTCTTTGGTGGGATTTTTTTGGGTTTTTCCTTAACAAAGGAAAGTTAGAGTACATTTAAGAAAGTCCTCTTGATGGAGAACACATCTAGGAAAGTCTTCCCAAATTCTTCGCGAACATATCTGAAAAAATGATTTCATACCTGAATCTGTGAAATGACTTGCTTAGCTTCTCCAAGCACTTAAAACTTCACTACAAAAGCTACCAAGTCGCTAATGACAAAGAATAATGAGCTTCAATGTCTCTATAAAACCTTGCAAGGTGGAATCAAAATCTTGGGGTTTTGGATGAATTAAAAAGAAAATGAAAGAGATGTGATTTATGTGCATAAGTAATGAGATATGAAGAGTAAAAATTTAAACTTTGGTGCATTAAAAGCTTTAATTGGTTGTTCATGGTGGTTAGTGTATTGATGGAAATTGCAATATTGTTGATATATTATGAATTTGATCCGATTTTAGTCATGGTATATAAGAGTTTTAGGATAGATTTAATGCATTTTGGAGTCTAGATAGCATATTACAGGTTCGGGAGCAATTGGAGGAAAGATGGTGATTTTGGAGCATTTGGAGTACTAGAGATTTCACCCGAGATGACCATATCGACCACTTGAAGTCGACACGGAGAGAGACATATCGATCAATACACCCTCAATGATATTGATCGATAGTAAACACGCAGAAGCCCAGTTTCGTTACAACCGACTTGAAGCCCAAGATTCCATCTAATTATCAAGATGCCCCTGACGAGTTTTAACCTAATATTTTACTATTATACATTGATTAAGTATTTGAAGCAAGATAGCCGTTTTTGTGAGTTGAGAGAGTTTTACAAAGTTGTGAGAGAGAGAGAGAGTTACTATTGAGAGATTTCTTAAACACCATTAAATTCTATTCTTCTATCTATTCTATGCAGTTTTATTTAATGTTATGATGTCTTGCTTAGTTATGTCTGAGTAAACACCTTGTTAGATTTAGGATTCAAATAAGTTTCGAGGGATTAGCCCCAACTTGAGTACTTGAGTTGTGATATTCATCTTAGAAGATTGTTCTTAATGCTTGTGTAGGAGTAGCTAACCTATACATGATAATAGTGGAGTTATCCTTCGATCTTTCTTATCTAAGCTAGGGTTTGCTAGGCGCAAGCGACATCATGGTCTAGCATACTCCTAGTTAACTGTTATCAAACCGCGCTTAAAGCTTACTAGAGGTGCATCGATCGATACTACTATAGAGATATCGATCGATTGACGCAAGGCTATGTAGATCGATACATTCGACAGAACATCGATCGATGCCTCCTGATTATGACATGTGCGTGTAGTGAATCATTGATCTAGTAATAGATAACCAAAAAACGATAGTGGTACGATTATTGTTACCGTTGGGTTCTTTAATATCATGAAAGCATCTCACATAAGCATTCATATCATATAATCCTCATAACCTGAATAGAAATCCTAAGTCTAACGCCTTCATCATATCTGTTAAACCCCTAATCAATCAATTAAAGCAATTGTCTTGTTCACATTTTTAAGTTTAAATTGCTATTTACTACTTTGATATCTTCAACCTAGCTTAGTTACAATAAGATCTAGTATGTGCTCCAGCTCCTTGTGGATTCGATCCCTAAGTACTTACAACTTTACCTTTTTTTTTGAATGAAAACAACTTTACCTCTTTGATGAGAGTAAAGTTGCTCTAGTAATTTGAGCACGTATCAAATTTGGCGCCGTTGCGGGGGAGCTTTGATTGCCATTAGATTTTGTTTAAGTCTAGGTTTTATTTTTTACTACTACTATAAACTGATAAAAAAAATTATTTTCTTGACTTTTCAGGTGCATGTCCAGCATAACCAGAAGCAACAAGAATAATTTTTTTTCTTTTTGATTCAGCTGCTTTAAAACGATCAATCCGCAAACAGATTTGTTCCAAATCGATCGATACACCCGCTTGTGAGTCGACCGATTTTTATCAACAACCGTCTACCGAGTCTCAGATACTGTCGACCGATACTAGCTCACTAACATCGACCGATCTCATACATCTAACATCGACCGATACCCTTCTATCTACATCAACCGGTACTTTTCAGTATCCGACGACCAACATCACTCATCCGACATCGACCGATATCACATACCGCACATCGATCGATACTGAGCCACATAACATGGTCGCAACTTTGATACTCATGCGAGACGACAATGGTAAACTGCGTGACCAAGAAGGTCACCTGCGTAATGCAGCATGTTAGAGAATAAATGATCAGGGGGCTGCAATCCCTGATCCAGAAGCTAAGGCTGCTGCAGCCGCTGAGGCTACTGCAGTCGCTGCTCAAGCTGCATAAGAAGCCATCCGAAACAGATCATTGGCTGACTACAACCGTCCAGATCAATACTACGCCAAGAGATCTGCCATCCGTCCTCCAGACATATAGAGGGCTGATTTCGAGGTGAAGCCTCAGTACTACACACTTGTGGGACAGACATCCTACAGTGGGGCATCCCATGAGCATCCTATGGACCATCTAGAGAGGTACGAGGATCTCATATCTGCTATCAAAGCCAATGGAGTTTCCAGCTGACTACCTACTTTGCAAGCTCTTCAAGTACTCTCTTGCTGGAGAAGCTTTGCAATGGCTTAAGCAAATACCACCAGGATCTCTTACATCTTGGGATGACATCAAGAACGCATTCTTGATTAATTTCTTAGATGAGGCGCGTGCAGAGGATTTGAGGAGCAAAATTGATGCATTCAAATAGAAGCCTACAAAGACTTTCAGACATTGTTGGGTTCGTTTCAAGTCTTATCAGAGAGATTTTCCACACCACGGATTCAGCGAAGTGCAGCTGCTTAGCACTTTCTTTAGAGGTTTAGGTCTGACCTATCAGACAGCTCTAGACACTGCTAGTGAAGGAAAACTTCAACACAAGGAATCCAGAAGAGGCTGTGAGACTTATAGAGAACTTGGCAACTAGCAACAGCACCAAGAGCACTGATTATGAAAGGAAGAATATCGGCCAATGCCCTTAGAAATGAGCAGATGGACGATGTGAGAGCCAAACTGGACAGTGTTAACAAGCTTCTTAGGAAGCAAGTTAGCTTTTCAGAAGATGTAAAAGCTATAGAGACTGATGAGGAGAGATATGAAGAGGAAAAAGTGAATTACATAGGAGGATTTCAGAGGTCTAGAAACCAAAGTGGAAACATAAACTTCTATGGCAACAATCAGAGAAGCAAAATACAATCAGAATTCACAATATCAGAAACCCTCAACAACAACAACTACAACACCAACAAGAACTCAACAATTCTTTCTACTAGAATCCACCACCATCTATACAGAGAAAGCAAAATTGAAGCAATGCTTGAGTCAGTCCTAGAAGGTCAACAGAGGCTTACTGTGGATTTCAATGGAAAGATAGATTCTGCTACAACAGCCTAAATGCAAAGTTTGACACCATGAGCACTCATGTGAAGAAGTTGGAGACACATGTGATTCAAACAAGAGAGTCTATTATGAGGCAAGAAGCTTTAGACAAAGGGAGATATGAAGAGATTATGAGACACCACGTGAATGCCATCACAATAGATGATTTCTGGCAAGTGGTTAAGCATGAGAAACTTCAAGAGAGAGATTTTGAAGTAGAGAGCTCCATGAGTATCGGCAGTTTTCACTGGTGTTGTCCGACACCAGACGATAGTCATCGATCGACATGGAAAGATAACTATCGATCGATGTTCAAACCTCCACATCGATCGACAGAGTCCACTAGGTCTACTGCTACGAGCAAACCAGTCCGGATTATGACACACGTAGAGTTTGCAGTTAGACTGAAAATAGTCGTTTTCCTTGCCTTTGATGGTAAATGTCAAAGGTGATATGATAAGTAAGTGAACTGATCAGAGCCCTTAATTTCGGCTTCTTTCATTTCTTCCCCTAAACTGAACTTCACAAGCGGAGTAAACGAAGACGACGACAAGCTTTTACTGACTTGCAAACTTTTCATTCGTCTCCGATCTCGAGACAATTGGGAATTGCGATTCTCTATTCACCGTTTTGTCCGCTCTCTCTCTCTCTCTCTCTCTCTCTCTCTCTCTCTCTCCTCTCTCTGAACTTCAGAGTCTGAAACCCTAGATTTCCTCTGGAGCTAAGATTGAGAAACTCAAAGCTTGTTTGTTTCTTATGAGTGATTCAACGATGATCATAGACGAGACGAATCGAAAGAATCCATCTTCCTCATCTTACAGTTCCTTCACGAAGAGGGCTATTTGAAAAGCTTACACTTGTACGGTCTCCCTCTGATTTTGGGCGTTTCTCACTTACGGTTACAGTTTGATTTATGTTCTGTTTGTTTCTGTTATAGACTGGAGCAGGATTCGGGGGTTTTCTTTGATTATAGCTACTTTTCTTGTTTTTTATCACCAATGGTAACTGGAGAGACGCAGAGGACTACCTTTCAGCATTCACTAGTCCAGATGCTAATACTTTCTCAAGGAAGATGTTCGCTTGACTTGTACAAGTGGAAGTTTTCTGAAGCAGCTCATAGGCAAAGCTTAATCCCTACTCTTTTTTTTGCCAGTTCTGTTGATAAAATGCTCTCTGGTAGAAGGAATTTATAAAAGAAAGATTTTTTTTTTCTAATTCATACCTTTAGTAGATTTTCTTGTGAGGGCACAGAAATAAAAAACATGTTTCTTTGTCATGTTTTTGTATCTCAGAAAGCTAAACACTTTTTGTCTATATAACCTAAGAAAAAACATGTTTGTTTTCTTATTCAGTGGTGGCTCTGAATCTGTGAACACTTTCTCCAAGGATTTGAGACGGATTCCTGTTTTCAAGATGATGGTTTTGAGGATTTGGTTAACGTGATTGCTGTTGAAGATATAGGCAAGGATTATACAATATTAAGTAGCCTTGTAACAATTTTCCTTAATGCAACAGATCTGTCATTGAGTTTTTTCTTTTGGTGGTTGAATTGTTTATAGAATTCCTGAGAAAACTGGGAGCGTGGATAAAAGCATTGGTTAGAGCTAGTTTGTGTGTTGAACTCCGCAAGCTAGCAGAAAGAAACCCTTCTTTATGTGGCAAACTTGTTTTTCCGAATTTGAATAAAATCCGCACTGCTGTCCCTTATCTCCCTCATTTGTCCAAATTCTAGTGGGAGAATGGGAGGTTCCAAGGTGAAATATTTGTAAATTGTTTTCCTATCAGCTTATTTGAAAATGCAATTTATATTTTGCATTCATTAGTCTTTTTTTTTTGTTTCTGATCAGTGCGTTTCTTGTAGGAAGATCTCATTATCTTAATCCTTCAATTTCTCCATGAAGCAAAGTACAAGAACACTTTGCATAGGTAAAACCTCTGGAAAGATAGTGATTCTGGATTTTATTTATCTTTTCTTATTAATGTTGACAAGGTTTCTTTCGAAGATTAGAGCAGGAAAGCGAAGTCTTCTTCAACATAAATTATTTGGCTGAAGTGATGAAGCTCGGTGAAATGGGAAAGGCTGAAGAGTACCTGGCAGCTTTTACAGACAAACACGCTAATAAATACTCAAGGCCATGTTTCTTGACTTCAGAAACTGTCCACAATCATGGTTCGTTTAGATTTTTTTTATTTCTTGTAAAAAAGATGCTTGAGCAATCCTAGACTT
>NC_079513.1:8283696-8331078 GCF_000801105.2 Raphanus sativus | reverse complement strand
TGGCTCTTTATGAACTACAAGTGCCTCATCAGGTTCTCCTTCTTCTTTAGCCTTGTTTTGATCATGATAAGACCACACAAAGCTCCTGGTACGTGCTCCTCTGCTGTAGTTGAATCTCTGATATCTTCACACAGCCGGTTTTGTTGCAATCCTTTTCCTTATGCTCTGCTGGTTCCTTCTTGTAACAACTTAGCTCATCATCTCTTGATGCTGGACGTGGGACTGGCCCCTGATGTGGGATTTTGATCACAGCAGTGAGTGATTGATCTATCATGTTCCTGAGGTCTTGCTTGAACTGTGTGCTTTCCAATTCCTCAAAATATGCTTGATGTAGCTGCAACTTTCTTTGTGTCTCACCACCATAGTATGTCTTTGGCTGATCTTTTGGTGTTCTAGCACGTCCTGTAGCTGCCCCAGATTGACAGTGTATCCTTTTCAAATCAGTTTGACCATACCTCTTGGCTGCAAACCTTTTCTTCATGACAGCCTTCATCTCATACCAAGAAGAAATCTGTAACTCTCCACACTGTTTTCTTTTGTTAGCAAGTTGATACCACCATTCAAGTGCATACCCATAAAAACCAGTAGTTGCTATATGAACCTGCTTCTCTGCTGTGTATCTATGGCAGTGAAAAACGAAATCCACATCCTTTTCCCATTCTAGATATGTATTTGGATCAAACTCTCCATAGAAGGGTGGAATCTGGATAACTTTTTCTCCTCTTTGCAACAGCTCCCTTGTTGCTGGTTGTTTAGCCTTCTCTTCCTGTTTTCTAAGAGAAAACATTGTAGATTGCTGGATAGTAGATGGAAGTCGTGACCTAGGTTAAGAAAATCAAACCCTAAACCTTCAAGAGGCTCTGATACCACTTGGTGCAGCCCTGGAATGGCTGTCTCTCCCTGGATCTCTTGTAGGTGGGTTAATGCTTTGATAATCCTTGCAAACAGAGAATCAAAGACTCAATCTGCTTCAAGGCTTGTGGATAGGTGATAGATGATGATGATGAACTTTGCTAAGAGCTATGGATTGCTCAGAAGCTGTTTTGCTACTCAAAGACACAGAATCACCCTGTATTGTCTAAGATGGATTCACAAGGAATTCCTTCCTTTAAGTGAGGTCAATGTTCTTAAGCTGAACAGAGAAAGCTAAAGACTTTGAAACAACTTGTATGAAAAGGTTTTAGATTAAAAGTTGAATGAGTTTCAAAGCAAGCTGCTTAGAACTCTTAAACAATGTCGACAGAAATCAAAAGAAAACCCTAGGCTTAAACCAGATGGTTTAATCCTAATCCTAATACTAATAAGCCACGAAATTGGTTTGATTTAAAGTCCTAATCTACCCAAAACCTGGTTTAATTGTTTCTGGTTTAAATTAAATAAAAGCCCAATAACCAGAAACATTACAATTTAATTAAATTGAACCAACATGCTGGTTTGTCTTGGTTATCTCCCTTGGAACTCTCAGCCACGTTTTTGACTAAGTGTAAGAGCCTCCTCTCTTGTGCTTTCAGCCTTGATCTAGTCACTGGTCCAATCAACACACTTGCTGGCTCTCCTGGTGTCTCTCTCTGGTTCTGGTTCTGGTCTTGGTTCTCCTCATCAGTAGCCTCCTGATCAGTGTCACTCAGCTTCTCCTCAAGGTCTCTGGTCATGGCTACACCAGAAATGAAAGTTAAAACCGTATATGTATGTAAAAATATATAAAGTTGGCTGATAAATATATAAAAATATCGTTAATTAATATTAAAAGACATTTTTATTCATTAATATATAAGGTGGTTGTACAACTTATGGGGACATGAAACTATAGATGGCATGAATCAGCTTTGCACTTAAAGGTGGAAGCACTATGCTTGGCATTGTAAAGCATGCCAAAACATTTGATATGTCAGAGCTTTGTGACGGACTGCGAGAATTTGATAGTTATGATTAAGGAGCTTCATGCTTGACCAAGCTTTGCAACAGAATTAGAGAAGTTAAAGACTCTGCGGATATGCTTCTCAGACTTAAAGATCACCCATATCCCACATATACATAATGGAATCTCAAACTTTTTAGCTAAGACTGGAAGATCATTGTTTCGAGAACTTATCTTTGTTGGTTGTTTTATTCTTGTCTTGTTACCTAGAACACCTCAAGTTTGAGTAACAGAATGGACGATTGATGAAAAAGACATTTTTGTGCAATACAATAGAACACCTAGTCATTACTGAATTTTCTATTTATCATATAAAGAAAATCAAATTGTATACACAAGAAATAAAATTAATAGATATATAAATTTAAACGATTTATGTAATCCCGAACCAAACCCACAAAGATCCAAACCGAATCGAAACTAAGATTTATAAATTATCCGAATGGAGCTGATTTTTTAACCCTGAAAACCTGAAACCCACATACACATTAGATCAAACCTGAATGGATAGCCGAACACCCACCCCTAATTCTATTTTTTTCTTACTTGGTTCGAATAGTAATGCGAAGAATATTTGGTAGAATAGCAAAAAGTTTTAGTTTAGTTAATGTATATATAATCTTAAGATTTCTCAGGAAAACATAGTCAAATTAAAAAAGAGATCAAAATTGAATTTTAAATGAAAGTTAAAATTTCAAATCTAATTGAAATTAAAAATTACATCTTATGATCTAAAAGACACATTAAACCACATGATTTGATATTCTTGAAATTACTTAACATTTTTGAAAGTTAAAAAACTTACTTTGAAGTTACTTAACAAGGTTGATCAAAAAAAAGAAATTACTTAACACTCTTGAAAATCTAACATAAAAGACATCTCGAGAAGTCTTCTCTTAGAATATTTCTTAAAAAGTCTTTTCGTATTAGTTAGAAACATTAGTAAACATCAGTATTTGATATCTTATACTTATCACCAAATAAGTTATGAATCTAATCCAAGAACTCCAATATTGATATGCATGAATTAACAAGAAAATATTAAAATTCATTTTCAGATTGGAGAAACTTAAAGTTTAATAAACATTGACGTAGAGATTTTCTAAAAGGTCTTTCGAGAAACTTAGAAGTCTTCTATATAGCCATATAGGTCACTTTTGCAATTGCAAATTCACGAAGAAAGACTTCTTAAGAAGTCTACTATACAAAAGATATATTGAGAAGTCTTCCTTTGTAAATATTAGCTTACTTTTTAAATTGGAAAATTCTCGAAAATGCCAGAGAAGACTTCTCGAGAAGTCTTTTCGAATAAAAGGGTTAGTTTTGCAATGGACCAAAATTTGACATAAATTTGACTTTTTATAGAAGAGTCTTCTCGGAAAGTTTTCCCAAAGTCTTTTTAATGTCCCAAGAAAACTACTTGAGATACTTTTGCAATTGACTATTTTTGACTTTTCGAAAGTTTTCCCGAAGTCCTCTCACTGCACAAGAAGTCTATATAAGTCTTCCGGAGAAGTTTTCTATAAAAAGTCAAATTTCTGAGAAACTTCAGTCAAATGTAAAGCTAACATGTCTATCCGAGAAGACTTCTCGGGAAGACTTCTCGAGAAGTCTTTGGTGGGATTTTTTGGGTTTTTTCCTTAACAAAGGAAAGTTAGAGTACATTTAAGAAAGTCCTCTTGATGGAGAACACATCTAGGAAAGTCTTCCCAAATTCTTCGCGAACATATCTGAAAAAAATGATTTCATACCTTGAATCTGTGAAATGACTTGCTTAGCTTCTCCAAGCACTTAAAACTTCACTACAAAAGCTACCAAGTCGCTAATGACAAAGAATAATGAGCTTCAATGTCTCTATAAACCTTGCAAAGGTGGAATCAAAATCTTGGGTTTTTGGATGAATTAAAAAAGAAAATGAAAGAGATGTGATTTATGTGCATAAGTAATGAGATATGAAGAGTAAAAATTTAAACTTTGGTGCATTAAAAGCTTTAAATTGGTTGTTCATGGTGGTTAGTGTATTGATGGAAATTGCAATATTGTTGATATATTATGAATTTGATCCGATTTTAGTCATGGTATATAAGAGTTTTAGGATAGATTTAATGCATTTTGGAGTCTAGATAGCATATTTACAGGTTCGGGAGCAATTGGAGGAAAAGATGGTGATTTTGGAGCATTTTGGAGTACTTTAGAGATTTCACCCGAGATGACCATATCGACCACTTGAAGTCGACACGGAGAGAGACATATCGATCAATACACCCTCAATGATATTGATCGATAGTAAACACGCAGAAGCCCAGTTTCGTTACAACCGACTTGAAGCCCAAGATTCCATCTAATTATCAAGATGCCCCTGACGAGTTTTAACCTAATATTTACTATTTATACATTGATTAAGTATTTGAAGCAAGATAGCCGTTTTTGTGAGTTGAGAGAGTTTTACAAAGTTGTGAGAGAGAGAGAGAGTTACTATTGAGAGATTTCTTAAACACCATTAAATTCTATTCTTCTATCTATTCTATGCAGTTTTATTTAATGTTTATGATGTCTTGCTTAGTTATGTCTGAGTAAACACCTTGTTAGATTTAGGATTCAAATAAGTTTCGAGGGATTAGCCCCAACTATGAGTACTTGAGTTGTGATATTCATCTTAGAAGATTGTTCTTAATGCTTGTGTAGGAGTAGCTAACCTATACATGATAATAGTGGAGTTATCCTTCGATCTTTCTTATCTAAGCTAGGGTTTGCTAGGCGCAAGCGACATCATGGTCTAGCATACTCCTAGTTAACTGTTATCAAACCGCGCTTAAAGCTTACTAGAGGTGCATCGATCGATACTACTATAGAGATATCGATCGATTGACGCAAGGCTATGTAGATCGATACATTCGACAGAACATCGATCGATGCCTTCCTGATTATGACATGTGCGTGTAGTGAATCATTGGATCTAGTAATAGATAACCCAAAAAACGATAGTGGTACGATTATTGTTACCGTTGGGTTCTTTAATATCATGAAAGCATCTCACATAAGCATTCATATCATTATAATCCTCATAACCTGAATAGAAATCCTAAGTCTAACGCCTTCATCATATCTGTTAAACCCCCTAATCAATCAATTAAGCAATTGTCTTGTTCACATTTTTAAGTTTAAATTGCTATTTACTACTTTGATATCTTCAACCTAGCTTAGTTACAATAAGATCTAGTATGTGCTCCAGCTCCTTGTGGATTCGATCCCTAAGTACTACAACTTTACCTCTTTTTTTTTGAATGAAACAACTTTACCTCTTTTGATGAGAGTAAAGTTGCTCTAGGTAATTTGAGCACGTATCAAATTTGGCGCCGTTGCGGGGGAGCTTTGATTGCCATTAGATTTTGTTTAAGTCTAGGTTTTATTTTTTACTACTATAAACTGATAAAAAAAATTATTTTCTTGACTTTTCAGGTGCATGTCCAGCATAACCAGAAGCAACAAGAATAATTTTTTTTTCTTTTGATTCAGCTGCTTTAAAACGATCAATCCGCAAACAGATTTGTTCCAAATCGATCGATACACCCGCTTGTGAGTCGACCGATTTTTATCAACAACCGTCTACCGAGTCTCAGATACTGTCGACCGATACTAGCTCACTAACATCGACCGATCTCATACATCTAACATCGACCGATACCCTTCTATCTACATCAACCGGTACTTTTCAGTATCCGACGACCAACATCACTCATCCGACATCGACCGATATCACATACCGCACATCGATCGATACTGAGCCACATAACATGGTCGCAACTTTGATACTCATGCGAGACGACAATGGTAAACTGCGTGACCAAGAAGGTCACCTGCGTAATGCAGCATGTTAGAGAATAAATGATCAGGGGGCTGCAATCCCTGATCCAGAAGCTAAGGCTGCTGCAGCCGCTGAGGCTACTGCAGTCGCTGCTCAAGCTGCATAAGAAGCCATCCGAAACAGATCATTGGCTGACTACAACCGTCCAGATCAATACTACGCCAAGAGATCTGCCATCCGTCCTCCAGACATATAGAGGGCTGATTTCGAGGTGAAGCCTCAGTACTACACACTTGTGGGACAGACATCCTACAGTGGGGCATCCCATGAGCATCCTATGGACCATCTAGAGAGGTACGAGGATCTCATATCTGCTATCAAAGCCAATGGAGTTCCAGCTGACTACCTACTTTGCAAGCTCTTCAAGTACTCTCTTGCTGGAGAAGCTTTGCAATGGCTTAAGCAAATACCACCAGGATCTCTTACATCTTGGGATGACATCAAGAACGCATTCTTGATTAATTTCTTAGATGAGGCGCGTGCAGAGGATTTGAGGAGCAAAATTGATGCATTCAAATAGAAGCCTACAAAGACTTTCAGACATTGTTGGGTTCGTTTCAAGTCTTATCAGAGAGATTTTCCACACCACGGATTCAGCGAAGTGCAGCTGCTTAGCACTTTCTTTAGAGGTTTAGGTCTGACCTATCAGACAGCTCTAGACACTGCTAGTGAAGGAAACTTCAACACAAGGAATCCAGAAGAGGCTGTGAGACTTATAGAGAACTTGGCAACTAGCAACAGCACCAAGAGCACTGATTATGAAAGGAAGATATCGGCCAATGCCCTTAGAAATGAGCAGATGGACGATGTGAGAGCCAAACTGGACAGTGTTAACAAGCTTCTTAGGAAGCAAGTTAGCTTTTCAGAAGATGTAAAAGCTATAGAGACTGATGAGGAGAGATATGAAGAGGAAAAAGTGAATTACATAGGAGGATTTCAGAGGTCTAGAAACCAAAGTGGAAACATAAACTTCTATGGCAACAATCAGAGAAGCAAATACAATCAGAATTCACAATATCAGAAACCCTTCAACAACAACAACTACAACACCAACAAGAATCTCAACAATTCTTTCTACTAGAATCCACCACCATCTATACAAGAAAGCAAAATTGAAGCAATGCTTGAGTCAGTCCTAGAAGGTCAACAGAGGCTTACTGTGGATTTCAATGGAAAGATAGATTCTGCCTACAACAGCCTAAATGCAAAGTTTGACACCATGAGCACTCATGTGAAGAAGTTGGAGACACATGTGATTCAAACAAGAGAGTCTATTATGAGGCAAGAAGCTTTAGACAAAGGGAGATATGAAGAGATTATGAGACACCACGTGAATGCCATCACAATAGATGATTTCTGGCAAGTGGTTAAGCATGAGAAACTTCAAGAGAGAGATTTTGAAGTAGAGAGCTCCATGAGTATCGGCAGTTTTCACTGGTGTTGTCCGACACCAGACGATAGTCATCGATCGACATGGAAAGATAACTATCGATCGATGTTCAAACCTCCACATCGATCGACAGAGTCCACTAGGTCTACTGCTACGAGCAAACCAGTCCGGATTATGACACACGTAGAGTTTGCAGTTAGACTGAAAATAGTCGTTTTCCTTGCCTTTGATGGTAAATGTCAAAGGTGATATGATAAGTAAGTGAACTGATCAGAGCCCTTAATTTCGGCTTCTTTCATTTCTTCCCCTAAACTGAACTTCACAAGCGGAGTAAACGAAGACGACGACAAGCTTTTACTGACTTGCAAACTTTTCATTCGTCTCCGATCTCGAGACAATTGGGAATTGCGATTCTCTATTCACCGTTTTGTCCGCTCTCTCTCTCTCTCTCTCTCTCTCTCTCTCTCTCTCTCTCTCTGAACTTCAGAGTCTGAACCCTAGATTTCCTCTGGAGCTAAGATTGAGAAACTCAAAGCTTGTTTGTTTCTTATGAGTGATTCAACGATGATCATAGACGAGACGAATCGAAAGAATCTCATCTTCCTCATCTTACAGTTCCTTCACGAAGAGGGCTATTTGAAAAGCTTACACTTGTACGGTCTCCCTCTGATTTTGGGCGTTTCTCACTTACGGTTACAGTTTGATTTATGTTCTGTTTGTTTCTGTTATAGACTGGAGCAGGATTCGGGGGTTTTCTTTGATTATAGCTACTTTTCTTGTTTTATCACCAATGGTAACTGGAGAGACGCAGAGGACTACCTTTCAGCATTCACTAGTCCAGATGCTAATACTTTCTCAAGGAAGATGTTCGTTGACTTGTACAAGTGGAAGTTTTCTGAAGCAGCTCATAGGCAAAGCTTAATCCCTACTCTCTTTTTTTGCCAGTTCTGTTGATAAAATGCTCTCTGGTAGAAGGAATTTATAAAAGAAAGATTTTTTTTTTCTAATTCATACCTTTAGTAGATTTTCTTGTGAGGGCACAGAAATAAAAAACATGTTTCTTTGTCATGTTTTTGTATCTCAGAAAGCTAAACACTTTTTGTCTATATAACCTAAGAAAAAACATGTTTGTTTTCTTATTCAGTGGTGGCTCTGAATCTGTGAACACTTTCTCCAAGGATTTGAGACGGATTCCTGTTTTCAAAGATGATGGCTTTGAGGATTTGGTTAACGTGATTGCTGTTGAAGATATAAGGCAAGGATTAATACTAATATTAAGTAGCCTTGTAACAATTTTCCTTAATGCAACAGATCTGTCATTGAGTTTTTTCTTTTGGTGGTTGAATTGTTTATAGAATTCCTGAGAAAACTGGGAGCGTGGATAAAGCATTGGTTAGAGCTAGTTTGTGTGTTGAACTCCGCAAGCTAGCAGAAAGAAACCCTTCTTTATGTGGCAAACTTGTTTTTCCGAATTTGAATAAATCCGCACTGCTGTCCCTTATCTCCCTCATTTGTCCAAATTCTAGTGGGAGAATGGGAGGTTCCAAGGTGAAATATTTGTAAATTGTTTTCCTATCAGCTTATTTGAAAATGCAATTTATATTTTGCATTCATTAGTCTTTTTTTTTTGTTTCTGATCAGTGCGTTTCTTGTAGGAAGATCTCATTATCTTAATCCTTCAATTTCTCCATGAAGCAAAGTACAAGAACACTTTGCATAGGTAAAACCTCTGGAAAGATATGTGATTCTGGATTTTATTTATCTTTTCTTATTAATGTTGACAAGGTTTTCTTTCCGAAGATTAGAGCAGGAAAGCGAAGTCTTCTTCAACATAAATTATTTGGCTGAAGTGATGAAGCTCGGTGAAATGGGAAAGGCTGAAGAGTACCTGGCAGCTTTTACAGACAAACACGCTAATAAATACTCAAAGGCCATGTTTCTTGAACTTCAGAAACTGTCCACATCATGGTTCGTTTAGATTTGTTTTATTTCCTTGTAAAAAAGATGCTTGAGCAATCCTAGACTTAGGTTTCACTCTGATGAATTTTTTTTCTTTCTTCTGTAGGGAGGCTATAACCACATCTGAATCTCTTGATAACACGTCGCAGAAGACAAAACTACAAGCGTCTGTTGCCATGCTAGCCAAGAAGAATCCAGCACTGAAAGATAAACTCAGCTTTCCTGAGATGAAAAAATCAAGACTTTTAAAACTGATGAAGCAGACGTAAGGCTGCCAAAAAATGGGTTGCTTCCTAGTCTTCCTATTCCTTTCTTTTAGTCTTGATTTTCTTCACCTCATGCATGCAGTATGGACTGGTGGAGACCTCATTCATGCAACAATTCTCAGTCTCTGGAACATATCCCAGTAGTACAGTACCTTTGTGGCGAACCATCCTCTCTTGAAAACAAATTCAACAGAACGGGGCCAAGAACGAAGGTTGGTAACTGCAAACTTAACGAAATCAATCATCCATCCGAGTGCAGTACACTAGTTCTTCCTGATTATTGGTCAGATATAAGGGTATGTCTACTTTCTCCAGAATCTTATAAGACTTCCATTCTCACCTTTAATTGGTCTATCTATAGAAGGAAAACAAAAAAAAGAACTTTACATTGTTTAGAGTAAAATTATCTGTTGAATACCGATGGTGTTTGTTGATGTATGTTAGTCAAATTTGTCTTTTATATCTTCAACCACTGGGATCACATTGGTATTTGTTGGTTTTGCTAGATTGCATGTTTGACATATTCCCCTTCTGGAGATTACATTCTGGCTTTGGCAGATGACGCCACACATAAACTCTGGACGTGGTCGACTGCCCAAAATGATTTCTGCAAGGTTTTGACTCAGATGCCAAATTTGTCTCTCCTATATTTTAGCGCTGATGTCATGACTACTTACCCTATCTACTTGTTTTTTTCAAACTTTCTACTTATAGCATGCTCCTCGAATATTGAAGGAAGATGTATTTCCGAAGCCACGATTACATCAACCTATGAGTGGGGAAACTATGAAAAACGAAATAGCCGCCTCTGTTGAAGATTCAACGTCTTGCTTTGTGATCAAGGGCTCCTATCTTTTCTCTACTTCAGGAGCAAAAATAGCAGTTTTTGATCTGAAGAGTTTTGAGGTAACAAGCTTTCAAGTCCTTGCCCTTTGTGTCAAGATCATCAAATGATACTGTGTTGCATAAAAACTGCAGAGGGTTGCTGCTTTTGGAAGTCCTAATAAACCTAGAGCTACGCATTTTATATTTATTCCTGGTGATTTACTTGCCGTTGGGCTAGATGATGGCTCTATCCTCATCCATTGCTTATCCTCGAGAAAGGTAAAGACTCCCTAATATGAAACCGTTGTCTTAGTTTGTCTAGTGTAAAAAGAATATAGTAATATGAATCTGTAAAATGTGTTAGATCAAAGAAAAGTTGGACGGCCATGATCAGAGAATAACCTGCTTAGCATTTTCCCGCTGTTTTAATGTCCTCGTCTCATCAGCAGCTGATGGAAAGGTTTGTACATGCGTCTGTACAACAATGCTGTTTTCAGGATTTTCCTAAATTGTTTTTGTTTTCTCCAGCTTTGTGTTTGGAGCTCAAAAAGCTGGGTTAAGCTAACAAGTATTGACTCTATTCAAAACTTTTGCAACCGGCTTAACAATAAGGCCTCTCTAGTAACGCAAATCCAGTTTGACCCGTATCAAATCGAGCTACTCGTTGTCCGAGATAAGTGGATAAGTAGACACGCAGCTCCAACTCTAGATTGCCTTAGGCAGGTAAAAGGCAAACACTTTCTCTGATGATAATCCCCCTTTGCATCTAGTTATCTTATCGAGTTTAAACCAATAAAATGCTATGCAGTGGGTTCCTGATGAATCTGAAGCCGCAATAACTTGTGCTACATATTCTTCTGATGGTGAGATCATCTATGTTGGCTTTAGAAGTGAGTCTATAAAAATTCTCGACTCTGAGACATTTGTGATAAAATGTCGAATCAATCTGACTGCTTTTACTCAACCCATCCCCAGCAACATCAGGTACATTTTCTTTACCTGCACACGTTTCTTGTATTTGATCTAAAAAAAAGTCTGAAATCATGTGATCAAACTGGGATTGACACAGGGTCGTGGTTTATCCGGCTGTTGTAGCCGCTCATCCATCACATCCGAGCCAGATCTCTGTTGGGCTCAGTAACGGTAAGGTCATCGTTCTTCAGCCCTTGGGGAGAGGAGGATGGGGTGAAACAGCTGCACTTGAAGACGATGGAGATATTTCTGATGGCTCAGAGCATTGTTACTGACCGATGACCACATAGACTGCCTCAGTTTTTTTTTTGTATGTCCATCTGCCACGTGCGTTTTTCTGTTCTTTTTGGATGTATTCCGTGAAGGGTAATTCTTAATTAATAGATGTGTCTTGTGTGCATTATGCAACGTAAAATCTTAGATGTGTCTTGTGTGCACTATTCAACGTAAAGCATGTACCAAAAAGCTTACAAGTAAGTAATATTTATGATGAAGAGGATTTAAGGAGAGTTACTCTCCAAGACAGTTTTGTCTTTATTTTATTCTAGGGAGACACTTTGGTGGACTAACACATTTCTTATTTTCGAAGCTGAAAAAGATCATTTTCCCCTCATGCAAACGTTTATGCAAACGTTTCTTGTAATGAGTTTTTTTGTAAAATAATATAGATAAGAGAAAATTATTAGAATATTATGGAAAAGTTGGTTTATGACTAAAGTAACATAAATTATTTTAAACATTAAAATTTATATCACTAATTAAGTATCCACATCAGCAATAGAGAACATTCAACCATCTCTTTAATTACATAACATTGAAGGAAAAAAACACAACAACACAGCACAACTTCGTCGAAAAACTAAAGAAACCCTAACCGTCCTAAAATTGTTGTCGACATTGTGTTTATTCCCTCTTCCTCGAACTAACTCTCTGTCTTGTTTTCTCCGATATCGTCGTCCCCAATTGTTTCTACGAATTTTTTTCGATGCAATCGCCCGAAATCATCTTCTTTGCTCCATTTTTTCGAGTTTGTGGCGAGTTTTAATTTATGTTGTGGCTGAGTTACTTTTTTTTTACGGCTGGTTTATATATGCAATTGTGGCTGAGTTACTTCCCGCCAATCTTCGAAAATCTAGCTATAATAAGTGTGCATTCTGAGGAGAAAAGGCAAATACATTTAAAAAAAACCGGCAATTGCGGGATGTATTTAATTAAGTTTTTGTTTGTGATTTGATACCCATATTTGGATAAACTAATTTTTCTTCAGATCTGAGTGAAAAAGAAAATTGAACAAGAAGAGAATGAAGGAAACGAAAATAAGTGACGGATTCAGCAGAGACGACACAAAGGAGTTCATTGAAACGTGGATACATGGACGAGTTATCACATGAAAGGTGTAGAAAATTTGTATTTTTGGTTTTTTATGTAAAAAACATAACTCACCCATGTATTTTGTGTTTGACTAATGCTATGTTTACACTACTCAGTCGTGTCGTTTATATATCTCAGCCGTATCGTTTACATAACTCAGCCATACCTCAAACATACTGTAAAATCAGAAAATGTTTAAGTAACTCAGCCGTATCGTTTAGATAATTCAACCGTGTTGTTTATATAAATCAACCGTACCTCAAACATATCCTAAAATCGGAAAACTGAATTCAAGTACTTTAAGAAGTTATATTGAAGATCATCTTATCAATATCAAGTGAATAGTTTAACTTGACCTTGAGATATATCTTAATTATTTAAAGTTGTGTTGTGGGCAAGATTTCAAACAGGCCGGATGGTCGGATTTGAGAGGGGCGGCCGGATGGAGAGCAAAATGGTATATGTTTGTACCTGAAACAAAGAGAGATTTTTATGAGTTTTCTTATGAGTTTAAATGAAAGAACAGAAAGTAAACTAATGAGAAAATGAAGAACAGAAGCAAATATGATTTTTATGGGATTTCCAAATGCAGATTAAATGATATGAAAACTGAAACAAAATGAAACAAAAATCAAAGAACAAGGATAGGAAATGGTGGATATATATAAGTTGCTGGACTGAAGTCTCTCTCAACAAGAATAGTGGATGGGAGATGGATAGATGTGGGATTTGCTTACTGGACTGAAATCTCTCTCAAGGCAAATCGATGGGTGATGATGAAGTGATGAATCGCCACAAGCTTGGTGGTGGAAAGCTTGATAAGATCCGGTTGCTTCTAGCCAATTCTCTCAACAAGAAGACTTAAGGGTTTTGTTTTGCTCTAGGGGCAAACTGACTCATATATTTCATAAGCTAAAAAAAATACAAGGCTGCTTATAGTGAGGATTAAATACTCTGCAGCTATGCGCTTCTAGGGGACTTGAAGCAAAGCAACACGGACTCTCTTGTACTTCTAAAAATCGACACAAAGGCCTCAAACATCATGGGCTGACAATCTTGGACTCTAAAGCAAAGTCTAACAAATGCCTTGAAAATTATTGGACTCAAAGAAAGAAAATAAATAAAAGGCCAACAGTTTGCCCATAAGTTTATTAAACCAGAAAATAAATAAAAACAAACCTGAAATAAACCAAAGACAAAACCGGTTAGAAATCATAATTGATACTTACCAGCTTACCTTATTTAGCTCAGGTGGATTACTCAGAACCGGATGGAATTGGAGAGGGGTCTGAACCGAGATTGAATGTGGAAATGATCAGGCCGGTTCGGTTATGGACGATGGAAGAGAATTGAATCGGACCGGGCTGGTCTTGAACCTCTATGGAGCCGGCCGGGTCTTCAATCTTTAAGCCGGACATCTCTTGGATCAATAGCTGTTTGAGGACTTGATCAGTCATCTCTTGGACAGCCTTGGTAAAACCATTCCTTAAGTTCCTCGCACCTGACCTGGTAGCCGGACCCTTGTGAACTTGGGGAACCTCAGCTTGGGTGACCACAACATCCCCTCCCCCTTGAGAAGGTTCTGTCCTCAGAACTTCTTCATCATCTTCAAGATAGGGGGCCAAATCAGAAACATTGAACGTTGGGGACACCTTGAACTCTCCTGGTAACTCGAGCTTGTAGGCATTGTCGTTGATCTTCTACAATACCCGGAATGGTCCATCACCTCTAGGTGCCAACTTGGACTTTCTTTCAGCAGGGAACCGTTCCGGTCGCATGTGAAGCCAAACCCAATCACCCGGTTGAAAAGTAACCTCCTTGCGGCCGCAGTTGGGCTTGACCCGGTTCTTCTCAGCCTTAGTCTCAAGGGTTTTCTGAACCTGCTGGTGCATACTCTTGACAAACTCAGCCCGGTCCGCACCACTTTGACTAAATTGCATGTCCGGTGGCAATGGTTTGAAGTCCAACGAAATCTCTGGGTTAAAACCATAAACAACCTCAAAAGGGGATTGGTTAGTGATGGAATGCTTGGCATGGTTATAAGAAAATTCAATGAAAGGCAAGCAGCTTAACCAATTTCTTAAATTCTTACCCACCGTAGCTCTCAACAGCTGAGAGAGTGTACGATTTACTACATCGGTTTGACCATCGGTTTGTGGGTGGCAAGTGGTGGAGAAAAGGAGTTTAGTACCGAGCCTCTTCCACAGTGTCCGCCAGAAATGGCTAAGGAACTTGGTATCACGGTCGGACACAATGGTTCTGGGCACTCCATGTAGACGCACCACTTCCTTGAAAAACAAATTGGCGGTTTGGCTAGCATCATTAGACTTGTCACGTGGTATGAAGTGTGCCATCTTGGAGAACCTGTCTACAATAACAAAAATGGAATCTTTGTTTTCTATCTTGGGCAAGCCCATAACAATGTCCATAGAAATATCCACCCATGTTGCGTTAGGAATAGGTAAAGGCATATGTAAACCATAAGGGTGAGAGCGGGACTTAGTCTTTATGCAGACAGTGCATTTGGCGCATAGGTTCTCAACATAGCGTCTCATTCTCGGCCAGTAGAAGTGGTCAGTGAGAACGTCCAGAGTTTTGGTCCGGCCAAAGTCTCTTTTCCTTGAACAGAAACCCATCATGCTGATAGAATGGACCTACAACACCTCTGGTGGTACTAGCATAGAGTTCTGAAAAATCAGGGTCAGTAGCATAAGCAAGCTTAATATGTTCAAAACCCAAAATCTTAGCTTCCATGGTAGTAATGAGAGTGTGGCGTCTAGAGAGGGTGTCGGCCACTACGTTGTCCTTTCCCTTCTTGTACTTGATAACATAGGGAAATGTCTCCACAAATTCTAACCACCTAGCATGTCTCTTCTTGAGTGTGGTTTGGCCTCTCAAGTGTTTAAGGATTTCATGATCTGTATGAATAACAAACTCCTTAGACAAAAGATAATGTTTCCAAGTTTCAAGAGACCTCACTAGGGCATAAAGCTCTTTGTCGTAGGTAGGGTAGTTGAGGGCAGCTCCATTCAATTTCTCACTGAAAAAGGCTACATGTCGACCACCTTGAGTAAGCACAACTCCTATGCCCGTACCTGATGCATCACACTCAATCTCAAAAGTTTTATCGAAGTTAGGCAGAGTAAGGACTGGTGCATGAGTCAAACTATATTTAAGTTGGTTAAAAGACTCTTCTTGGGCAGGCTCCCAAGTAAAGGATACGTTCTTCTTGATCACATATGTCATGGGAGCAGAAATGGTACTGAAATCCTTGACAAACCGTTGATAAAAACTGGCCAGATCATGGAAGCTGCGGACATGTCCGATCGTGGTCGGGGTGGGCCAATCTTGTATCGCCTTGATCTTTTCCTCATCGACCTTCAATCCCTGTGAACTCACAACAAAGCCTAAGAATACTAACTGGTCAGTACAAAATATACACTTCTTGAGATTGGCATAAAGCCCTTCTTGCCTCAAAGACTTTAACACCTGCTCTAAATGGTCAAGATGGCCCGATAAGCACTGACTGTAAATCAAGATATCATCAAAGTAAACAACCACAAAATTACTGATGTAAGGCCTTAGAACCTCGTTCATAAGCCTCATGAAAGTGCTAGGGGTGTTGGTAAGGCCAAATAGCATCACAAGCCACTCATACAAACCTTGCTTCGTTTTGAAGGCTGTTTTCCACTCATCACCTTCCTTCATTCGAACTTGGTGGTATCCGCTCATAAGATCAGTCTTAGAAAACACAGTAGAACCACTTAGTTCATCCTACATATCATCAAGTCTAGGAATAGGGTACTGATATTTGATGGTTATGTTGTTGATGGCTCGGCAGTCCACACACATACGCCATGTGCCATCTTTCTTTGGAACTAGTAGGACCGGCACCACACATGGACTGAGGCTCTCACGGATATAGCCTTTGTCGATAAGGTCTTGGACTTGTCTCTCCAACTCCTTGGCTTCCTCGGGGTTAACACGATACGCGGCTCGGTTTGGTAAGGGCGCGTCGGGTACAAGGTCTATCTGATGTTCTATGCCGCGGATAGGAGGTAAACTGGCTGGTATCTCATCAGGAAAGACGTCCTTGTACTTGTCCATAAGGACGTGCACTTCAGCTGGCACGTCTTGGACCTCAAAACTTGCAAAACAACCTTCCTTAAAGATCATTAGTAGCACCTGTGTTTCATGATGTAAAGACTTAAGCACTTGACCAGAAGTAATATAAAGGTTAGTCTTACTTACCTTGCCGGTCTGGTCCATTGCCTTTTGCATGTCATGAACCTCTTGTGAACTGAGTGGTGCTAAGCTATGCTTCTTGTTGTTGTGGCTTAAGCTGTAGATGTTGGTCCGGCCATGATGGATGGCCTCCTTATCAAATTGCCACGGCTTCCCTAAGAGTATATGGCCGGCTTGCATAGGGACTACATCACACTTCACCTGGTCGTGGTACTTACCAATACTAAAGGACACAAAAACTTGTTCGGATATTTTAAGCTCGGTCTCATCATTAAGCCACTTGAGCCTGTATGGTCGAGGGTGGGGCGTCTTGACCAAACCTAGCTTATCAACAAGATACTTGCTAGCCACATTAGTAAAAGAACCACCATCAATGATTAGGCTACATACATTTTGTTCCACGCTACATCTTGTGTGAAAGATGTTTTCTCTTTGGATGGTTTCCAGATCAAAGAGGGCACTGAGGGATCGTCTGGTCACAAGTAACTCTCCAGTCTCAGCGTAGTCTACTATCTCGTCACCAGATTCAACTGTCTCCAACTCGGCCTCATCTTGCGACTCGTACTCACCATCGGCCTTAAGAACCATAACACGCTTGTTTGGGCAGTCCCGGGCATAGTGTCCCTTTCCCTGAAACATAAAACAAGTTATGTCACGGGTTCTTTGAGATTGAGCTTGAACCTTTGATATATGGTGTTTTTCACATCAATGTATATATGTTTTCATTTGTTTCAAGTCACTAACTCGTGTCAGTCTAGTCCTTTTTGATCTTTTACAGGTCTGGAGTTGATAGAAGAGTGAAGAGAATGTGCATGAAGAGAAGATGTCTTTTTGGAGCAATCCTGCGGAGAACACTCAAGAGGAACAGTCCCGAGACTGTTCTCAAGCGGAACAAGCAGACGGAGTGATCCCGAGATTGTTCCCGACGAATATGGAAACTCCTATTTCGGGAATTAAAGCCCTGTTGCCTTAATCTCTATTCTACCTAATGGCACCTCCATATAAAAACACCATCTATCCTATTTTTATTTCTGACGCTAGTTTTTGCAAGACAAGTTTCATACTTTTGGATTCAAGCTTTTTGTAAGGGCGACGGCTCATCTCTTCCATAGAGAAGAACAACCTGAACCCTAGTTTTATTCTTCTTAATCTGATCATGAGTATTTCAGTTTCATCTGTTGTTCTTCACTGCATCATGACTGAGTAGTCGACTGTTGATCTAGGGTGATAGAGTGCATTCGCGACTGAGCATAGATAGGTTATCATTTAGTAAATCTTCATTCATTTATTGTTTCATGCCTGCGCTAAACTGATCATCTAGCGTTTGATCCTAAGTATATCTGTGCATCAAAAGTGTAATAGGTTGCTAGATCTTGTATGAATGAGCACTGCATCCTTAGCCACACGAAAGTAGATGTTAAGGTGCATTGTGAACAAATCGGAGTCAATCATTAAGGTTCACCATCAGATCTCAGACCAAGCGACATCTTAGGAGCTAGGTCTGATCGGTGAAAGGAATAACTACACGACAGTGTGTTGCTATAGCCTGTTCTCCGAGTTCTAGATAGAACTGCATCGAACCTGAATAGCTGCTCGGTCGTGATTGAGATCACTCGCATTCATCCTAAATTAACTCCTTTTAACTTTAATTCATCACTTGTGCTTTTTACTTGTTCTCTACGTCACTTTTAAAACCAAATCATTATCTTCTTCTTAGCTTGATTTTGGAACTCATAGAACTAGAGTGTAGACTGGTCCTCTGGATTTGAATCTCAATTACTACAATTGCAACTGTTAACTTGGCAGTAGCAAGGATTCATTTTTAGTGTATCAAGTTTTGGCGCCGTTGCCGGGGACCAGATTTTTTACCTCTAATTTTCGGTTTCATATCTAGTCTAAGATATCTAACTTGCTTTTATTTCTTTGTTTCAGCTGATGATCCAGGTGCATGACCAGTAAAAGCACTCGGAGCAACGCACAAGGACGATTGCATCAGCTTACCAACAAAGAACTAACAAGATTGGAACGACAGAACTGTCAACAGCCGATATCTACGAACACCAACATGGGTGACCACCCGGATGATCTCACTGCTGCGTTTGCACTCATGCAATAGAAGATGCAGCAGATGCAGCAAACAATCCAAGCGCAGCAAACTGCTGCCGAGCAAGCTGCTCTGAATGCTGCGAATCAGCAGAACCAACCGGAGGAGGTTGTTCCGATCGGCCAGAGAAATCTACTGCGTAATCTGCCTGTTACGCGATCTGCCATCAACCCTCCACCGTGCACTAGGCAAGACTTTGAGATCAAGCCAGCCTTGATAAGTCTGGTGCAAAGGAAGATCTTCAATGGACTTCCTGCTGAGATACCGATGGACCACATCGAGCACTTTGAGAAGATGTGTGGTTTCACTAAAACGAACGGAGTACCACATGATTTCATCAAGTGTACTCTGTTCCCTTTCTCGCTTGATGGGAAGGCTGCTCTCTGGCTAGATTCCCTACCTACTGGATCGCTCACCACTTGGGAACAAGTCCGATCTGCTTTCTTGAGTCACTTCTACACAAAATCAAAGACAACAGCTCTGAGACATAAGATCACGACCTTCAAGCAGCTAGCAGACGAGCCGTTCTGCGATGCATGGGAACGATTCAATGTCTACCGCAGAGAGTGCCCACATCACAGGTTTGAGGAAGACTACCTGCTGGGAGTGTTCTACAATGGAGTAGGCTGGAAATATAGGAACGCTTTGAACTCAGCCAGTAATGGAGATTTCATGACCCAGTCCACTCAAGGTGCCTTCGCATTGATTGAGAACATGGCCTCAAGCTCAGCTGATAATAACCGCGAGACTGATCGCACTCAGAAGGTGAACAGCGTTGATAACAGCAAGATTGATGAGCTATCTGCCAAGGTCGATCAGCTGATTAAGAGCAATCAGAACCAGGTCTTCATCATGGAAGAATCCCCTCAGGATAAAGCAACCGCGGAAGGCACATCGAAGGCAGATCAGTCGGCTGAGGATCAGCATGAAGTGAGCTATGTGAATGGGCAAGGATGGCAGTTCAAGAACTATCACCCGAACCCTAACGTGAGGAACAATCCTCACCTGTTCAACAACCCTAAACCAGACGGTAACCAAGAGAGCGCTCAAGGCAATCAGGGTCGGAACAGTGGATACCAAAGGCCGTATGGCAATCAGGGAAGAACCTTTGTCCTCAGCCCAGCTCAGAATGCCCAGTTCCACAGCCAGAAACAGCCGGTTAATCAGCAGGCTGCACAACCGGCTCAGACTGCTCCACATGATGATATGAAGAGCCTCGCGAATATGATGAGCCAACTGCTCCAAGGACAGCAGATCCAGGGAAAAGCACTGAACCAGGTCACAAACGACATCAACGCCAGGATGAATCATATGTCTAATGACCTGAGTGCCAAGTATGACAATGTCTCAAGCCATATGAGACAGATGGATATTCAGATTGCTCAGACTGCTGAGAGTGTGAAGAGACATCAAGGAACTCTCCCTGGAAAAACAGATAAGAACTCTAAGGAGTGCAATGCGGTATGTCTAAGGAGTGGAAAGCAACTGCCTGATCTGGACCCCAGGATATTCACATCTGCTGAGAAAGGAAAGCAGAAGGAGTCGGATCAACCGCCTGAAGATGTACCTACAGATGAGGAAGAGGCAGAACGACCTACTGAGACTGTTCCGACTGATGCAGAGCGACCCGTTGGGGTTGTTCTGCCGACTGCAGCACGTTCCCCTGCTCGTCTGTATGTACCAAAAGTACCCTACCCTATTCCGGCTAAGGTTACACGCAAGGATAAGAAGGAGATGAAGTGTAGGAAGATGCTGGAAGATCTAACTGTCAAACTCCCTCTGATTAGTGCGATCCAGATGATACCATCCATGCGTAGCTTTGTGAAGGGACTGATCTCTGGGAAGATATCTGATGACAGCGAGTTCATGATTGTCTCTAAGGAGTGCAATGCAGTGCTCCAGAACAAAAGGATCAAGAAACTGGGTGATCCGGGAAATTTTTTCCTCTCGGTTCAGATTGGGAGAACAGTCTTCTCATGCTCAGTGGTCGATCTAGGATCAAGCATAAACCTCATGCCCTATTATGTGGCTAAGCGCCTTGGATACACGGACTTCAAGCCTACCAGGATGTCCCTAATGTTTGCTGATCGATCTGTGAAATCTCCAGTTGGAATCCGTGAAGACCTTCAAGTTCTGGTTGGGAACACACTTGTCCCTGCCGATTTCGTTGTTCTGGAACTCGAGGAGGAGTAAAAGAATCCCCTGATCCTGGGCAGACCATTCCTATGCACTGTTGGTGCTATCATAGATGTCCGACAAGGAAAGATTGATCTCCATCTTGGAGATACTGTGATGAAGTTTGAGATGAATCAGATGCTCAAGAAACCGATGTTGGATGGACAAACCTTCACTGTCCAAGAAGAGGGTGATCCGCTAGAGCCGCATGAGGGAATGATTGAGGAGATTCTCACTGATGATCCTCTTTAACTCGCATTAGTCAGAGCTGAAGCCGAGCAGAGCTTAGAGAGTGTTGATGCTGATGGCTATGCCAAGATCCTGGATTCAGCCAGGAGCATTGAGAGGATGGTGGCGAATCTAAGTCTGGGGGAGAATAGCGAGACCAGCAAACCAGCTGGAACAACCGCGCCTCAGAACCCGTCTGTTCTGACAGCTCAGATCGATGACCTATGGAGTGAGCGGAAAGCTCCAAAGGTAGAGTTCAAATCCCTTCCAAAGGGACTCAGGTATGCATTTCTTGGACCCAATTCTACGTATCCTGTCATTATAAATGCTGACCTGAACAATGCCGAGACTGCTCTGCTTTTGTGTGAACTGAGGAAATATCGTAAGGCATTAGGTTATTCTCTAGCTGACATACCTGACATTTCACCTGATCTGTGCATGCATAGAATACACCTAGAAGATGAATCAGTGACTTTTGTAGAACATCAAAGGAGGTTAAACCCAAATCTAAAAGATGTTGTTAAGAAAGAGATAATGAAACTTCTAGAAGCTGGTGTGATCTATGCGATCTCTGATAGTAAGTGGATTAGTCATGTTCATGTAGTACCTAAGAAGGGTGGTGTGAGGGACTAAACTCACCTCCTGATTTTAGGTCATGTTAAGATCAAAATGGGAAGATAACGTGGGCTGAATCCCGTAAGAACTTTGTAGAATGAATGAATGATTTATTGATATTTTTGCAAGAATTGTTTACAAGAGATGTTTATAACGTTTACAAGGAAAGTAATGAATTTGAGAGCTATTGCTTATGAATAGTAAGAATGCAGATCCTTTGATCATTGTTTGATGTCTTCTTTAAATAGCCTCATGCCCCCTTTGGTCCCTACCAACTAGTTCCCGAGATCTCCACCGTGATTTGAGGGATTTGTAACTGCTCCCCTTTGACCGGGTCCTGCGCCTATTTATTTGTCCACGAGCTACCTCTTTGACCAGGTCCTGTTCTCCCGAACCAGTGTTATCAAGGGAAAAATCTAGACGTCCTCGAGGGAACGAGGGGTCGGTTATTCGATCTCGGAAGGTAACTCCCGAGCCCCGACGTTGCGGTGGTTGGGTTGTTGCGATTAGAGATCTAGTGATCTCTTCGAATCGTTGCTGCCGAGCGGCTAGCTGTTGCATGGTACGCTCGCTTTCCTGAGCTTTGTCTACCAACTGCATCATCGTGCGACGGATCTCAGAGAGCTGAGCCTCCGTTTGGTTCGGAGCAGGTTGATGCTGAGGGGTAACAAGGGCTGGGAGCCCTGGATCAATCCCACTGGAGGTTCTCGTGTTGGCTGCTCCAGCACTGTTCATCGAGATACTATTCATCGAGATACTGTTCATCGAGATACTGTTCATCGAGATACTGTTCTTCCAGTACTGTTCATCCGAGTACTGTTCATCGGGATACTGTTCATCGGGATACTGTTCATCGAGATACTGTTCATCGAGATAATGTTCATCGAGATACTGTTCTTCCAGTACTGGTCATCTGAGTGTTGTTCATCGGGATACTGTTCATCAGGATACTGTTCATCGTGACACTATTCAGTGGTTAGATGGATTTGTTGTCTGATCGACTGGATTCATCCTTAAGTTGGAGTAAGGGATTCAATTGTTTCTTCCCACAGACGGCGCCAATTGTGAGGGACTAAACTCACCTCCTGATTTTAGGTCAGGTTAAGATCAAAATGGGAAGATAACGTGGGCTGAATCCCGTAAGAACTTTGTAGAATGAATGAATGATTTATTGATATTTTTGCAAGAATTGTTTACAAGAGATGTTTATAACGTTTACAAGGAAAGTAATGAATTTGAGAGCTATTGCTTATGAATAGTAAGAATGCGGATCCTTTGAGCATTGTTTGATGTCTTCTTTAAATAGCTTCCGGCCCCCTTTGGTCGCTACCAACTGGTTCCCGAGATCTCTCCGTGATTTGAGAGATTTGTAACAGCTCCCCTTTGACCGGGTCCTGCGCCTATATATTTGTCCACGAGCTGCCTCTTTTCCTCGACCTCTCTAATGAACATCTTCAGCTCACAGCCTCCGGCTCTGTCTTAGCTGCTTCTGAGGATTTAATCCATGATGGGCCTATCACGGCCCGTTATCATTTCTTGTTGTTTATTACTAGCTAGAGGGTCATATTTGGGCCCAACAGGTGGGATCACTGTGATAACAAATGAAAAGAATGAATTGATCCCTACTAGAACAGTTACTGGTCATCGCATGTGCATTGATTTTCGTAAGGTGAATGCTGCGACTCGTAAGGATTACTTCCCACTTCCTTTTATTGATCAGATGCTTGAGAGATTGGCTAACCACCCTTACTATTGCTTTTTAGATGGTTGTTCAGGTTTCTTTCAGATTCCCATCCACCCAGACGATCAGGAGAAGACGACGTTCACATACCCATATGGAACATATGCATACAGGAGGATGCCCTTCGGCTTGTGCAATGCTCCAGCGACCTTCCAACGCTGCATGATGTCGATTTTTACTGATCTAATAGAAGACATAATGGAGGTTTTCATGGACGATTTCAGCGTCTATAGAAGCTCATTTCATGTCTGTTTGTCAAACTTGTGCAGGGTGCTGAAGCGATGCGAGGAGAAACATCTAGTGCTGAACTGGAAGAAATGCCACTTCATGGTCAGAGATGGGATTGTTATGGGACACAAGATATCAGAGAAAGGCATTGAGGTGGACAAGGCAAAGATAGAGGTCATGATGAGTCTGCAGCCACCAACTTCAGTGAAGGGAATAAGGAGTTTCTTGGGACACGCTGGTTTCTATAGGAGGTTCATCCAGGACTTCTCTAAGATCGCGAGATCACTCACTCGGTTGCTCTGCAAAGAAGCTCAATTCGCCTTTGACAGCGACTGCCTAGCCGCATTCCACACGATCAAGGGATCTCTAGTCAGTGCACCGGTTGTCCAACCTCCAGACTGGGATCTTCCTTTTGAGATCATGACAGATGCGAGTGATTTTGCAGTAGGAGCAGTCCTTGGACAGCGTAAAGACAAGAAGCTGCACGTGATATACTATGCGAGCAGAACTTTGGATGAGGCTCAGTGTCGATACGCAACCACAGAGAAGGAGCTCATTTCCATCGTGTTCGCTTTTGAGAAGTTCAGATCCTACCTAGTTGGATCAAAGGTGATCGTGCACACAGACCACACGGCTCTTAAGTACCTACTCACGAAGAAGGATGCTAAACCGCGGCTCTTAAGATGGATTCTCTTGCTCCAAGAGTTTGATCTAGAGATAAGAGACAAGAAAGGAGTTGACAATGGAGTGGCAGATCATCTCTCCAGGATGAAAGTCTCAGATGAGACAGTTCTTGACGAGGAACAACCGATGGAATACGTCAATGAGATTGGTCTGTGAAACATGGAACAGTCGTCACTTGTCAGCAAGGACTGTTCCCGCGTAGACGAAGCATTCGCTGCAGTGATCTAGAAGCAATATCCGAATCTTCCTTGGTTTGCTGAGATTGCCAACTTCCTGGCAGCTGAGAAGGAAGCTTTGAGGTTCACTGGGAATGAGAAGAGGAAATTTCTAAGGGAAGTAAGGCACTACTTCTGGGATGAGCCGTATCTGTATCGGCAAGGCAAGGATGTGATATTCAGAAGGTTTGTTCCAGAAGCTGATATTCCAGGGATCCTCCATCACTGTCATGGTTCCTCCTATGCTGGTCACTTTGCCACCTTCAAGACAGTTTCCAAGATTCTCCAAGCCGGTTTCTGGTGGCCCACTATGTTTAGGGATGCCCACGCTTTCATATCACGATGCAATTCAAGCCAACGGATGGGGAGTATAACCAAGAGAAACGAGATGCCTCAGAACTACATCTTGGAAGTTGAAGTGTTCGACTGCTGGGGATCGATTTCATGGGACCGTTCCCAGTCTCTCACAAGAACGAGTACATCTTGGTTGATGTTAACTATGTCTCCAAGTGGGTGGAAGCGATTGCTAGCCCAACCAATGATGCGCGAGTTGAAACCAAGATGTTCACCTCCATCATCTTTCCAAGATTTGGAGTGCCTAGAGTGGTTATAAGCGATGGTGAAACTCACTTCATCAATAAGTTGTTCCAAGGACTGCTGAGCAAGAATGACGTGAAACACAAGGATGCAACCGCCTATCATCCCAAACAAGTGGTCAAGTGGAAGTTTCCAACAGAGAGATCAGGAGCATCCTGCAGAAGACGGTTAACATCACCGTAAGGACTGGTCCCTCAAGCTTGACGATGCTCTCTGGGCGTACAGAACTGCCTACAATACCCCATTAGTGACCACTCCCTATCATCTGGTCTATGGCAAGGTGTGTCACCTACCTGTTGAGCTAGAGTACAAGGCGGCTTGGGCTGTCAAACTACTCAACTTCGACATCAAATCCGCCAAGGAGAGGCGAACCATTCAGATCCACGGGATAGAAGAGATCAGGCATCTGGCCTATGAGAGCTCTAAGATCTACAAGGAAAAGACCAAGGCATTCCATGACAAACTGATCATCAGCAGAAGCTTTGCTCCGAATTATCAGGTCTTACTCTTCATTCCAGGGTTAAGCTTTTCCCTGGAAAGCTTAAATCAAGGTGGTCTGGACCTTTCACCATCAAGGAGGTTCACCCGTATGGAGCTGTTGTGTTGCTGGATACAAGAGGTGGAGAATTTGTTGTTAATGGTCAGCGTCTCAAGCCATATCTTGCTGACACAACAATCGCTGAAGGTGTAGAGATACCCTTAAGCGATCCCCCTCAAGCCTAATCGGCTCATTGAAGTCAAACTAGTGACAGAAAACAAGCGCTTGGTGGGAGGCAACCCACTGGTGAGTGTAAATATTGCTGGTTTTTGTTTTTATCATTTTTAGGAACTAACTTGCAGGTTAAAAAATCAAGAAAATTCGAGACCTTCTCAGGAGAACACTCCAGCGGTTGTTCCGCCGATTGTTCCCAGGTAAGTTCTCGACCAAAAAAAATTAAAAAAGGGGAAGGGGAAGCGGTTAGGTTGGCCTATTTGAGGCCCACTCACTCCACTCCCCCACTATCTCTTTCTCTCTCGCCGCAAATCACCCCTCCCCTTTGATTCCATCTTCACGATTTTTGGTTCTTACCTCTTGGGTTCTCTAGAGATTGGTTTGTTTTGCAGGAATCACCTCTCCAATCAAGGTAATCACTCAAGATTTCTTCCTCTTTTGCGCATGCAAATCGCGAATTGGGAGTGTCTTCTCAGATCCTCTCTTCCTTTATGCCTTGCGATTTGGTCCTAGATTGTAGCTTTTGATTTAATACTTGCTACTAGGATTGAATTGATGATTGATTTCGAATGGGATAGGAACCGATTTGTTGAATGTGATTTTTGATGCTTGTGATTTGTGTTGTCAAGATTGGAGGTTTGTGTAGGTTGTTTAGAAATCGGTGGACTTGAGTAAAACTGAAATATTGGTTTGTTCCATCGTTTCTAGAACAACCGATGAACTGTGCTGATTCTAGGATATTGCTTTTGTTTTGCAGATGCCTCCACGCACGAGACACCCAAAAGCGATCAAGAGCACACCTCCTCCAGCCGCGAGAGCTCCGCCTGGTTACCCATGGCCAAACAAGAATAAGGGTGAACCGATCAACATCAATGACCCACTGCTCCTTTACTACAATGTGGATGGATGGGATAAGGAGTCAGCGGCGAGGTACAACTGGCTCCTCTTAGCGGAGATCTTGCCCACACGGTTCGCGTACCAGGAGACCCTAGCCATTCTCGGCCTTGACACTGAGGTGTTTGACACGCTGCAGGCTATGGGTCTTGCTCCTCTCTGTTTCCAAGCCCAGGTTCTCTACCCGGATTTGGTTAGGCAAGTGCTCTCGACATGCCATATCACTTACCAGAACCCCACTGCGCCTACTTACGAGAACTGCTCCTTCTCTTTCATGGCTGACGGCAAGTTCTGCTCCATCTCTCTCAACGATCTGAATGAGCTACTCGAGATTGCAGACACGCCTAGAGGGGTTTCAGTGGAGAAGAAGTTCAAACCGGCGGATATCTTTTGGGATCTCATTGCAACCGGCAAGTTCACCTCTCGCAAAGCTTACCAGTCGCAGATCCGAAACCCCACTCTGCTGATCGTTGCCAAGATCGTGTCAAACATCTTGTTCGCGAAGGAGTACACCTCGAAGATCACAAATGGAGAGCTCCAGGTCCTCTACACAGGGCTTGAGGATGAAGTGCGCAGAGACAAGCTGGTACCGATCGAGGAAGTCAAGACCAATCCAGGGTTCCACCTCATCTCCATATTCGCTGAGCGCAGAGACACCCTGATTAGAACCAATGACAATAAAGATCGTTGCGGCAGTCTGCTCACTCCCTTGTTCCAGCGCTTCAACATCAACCTCAGCTCCTACACGGTTGTTCCAGAGTATGAGTACATCGATACTCCTTACCTAATCGCGTGCCACATCTTGCGCGACGAGAACATTTACAAGTTCGCTGACAAGGAAGGGAACTCTCTGTACTGCAAGCTCCCTATACCTGGGTTCACAGACTTCTTGTGTTCCTTCCTGATGCGGAGCACCTCTGCGATGATCCCCGTGCGCCCCCAGCAAATGATGATGATGATATGGACGATGTGGAGCATGTGACTCCAGCGGCTGATGGTGAGTATGACCTGGAGGACTTCACTGATGTGACTGATGATCACGTCAACAGACGCTGGATGGTAGACTCCCAGAAGAAGAACAACAGCCTCTTGAAGAGGATACTCAAGGCGAGCACACACTGCAGAGCACGAGGCGCCCAAGCAAGGAACAAGCCGGAACATCCACTGGAGGAGAGAGACTTCCGAGGAACAGGAGGACAGCTGGTCACTCCGGTAGCGGCGATTCAGACTGAGTCCGAAAGGCCTATTTCTATCCCTTTGTCTTATCCATCTGAACTATTTATTTTTCATGTTATTTGCTTCTGTTTGGTGTGTTTCAGCTTCCTCTGATTTATTTTCACAACCAGAGATGGTGTGAACTAAGTCTGGGAGAGCAATTATATTATATTCGCTTGTGTGCTTTTCGAGTCAGTCCTTGTGTCATTTTAATGTCTTTATCGAGTCAGTTTTTAGGATCGAATCAGTCAAAACTATTGTGGGAATCATGACCTTATTTTGTGATGCTCTTTTAACCACCTCGTGGTTTAACCTTCTTATTCAGTGACCTTAGCAGTGATGAAAGACCCACACATGAACCTGGAACACCCTGACTTATCTCATTTGACACTCCATAAGTTCTATACCGATCAGGTTACACTGGGCAGACTTAACTCCACTTTATCTGAACTTAATCTGGACTTTAATTCTTCTTGTCATGGGCACTAGATCAGGCGAGAATGAGAACTACACTCAGGACTTCTTATCCGATTTTATCCCTCTTTCTGTTTCTGAGTGGCTAGCTCATCTTTAGCTAGTTCCCACCTTGAATCCTAACCTTTTGTTCCACCCTCATGCAATTGCTTTTCTAGTACTTTATGTGCAGATATGTGCAAAAAGGTCGGAGAGGAAAGGATCGACGCAGTTCTTACTCATCAATGCTCACACAGTGAAGGCGGAACAATCAGTGCAGACAAGAGAACAATCAATGAGAGCCTGTTCCGATACCAGAGAGAACAACAAAAGAAGGAAGTGGCTAGAACGAACCATGATGAATCACCAGTGGCATCATGTACATCACTTGTTACCTCCTTCCTCGTCACCCCAGCATCTTGTATTTCAGTATATATAAAAAAAAAGAGAAGAAAAGAAAAGAAAAGAAAAAGAAAGTTTTTGTTTTTGCTTTTGTTTACTGGTGACGAGAAGGGGAAGAATCCATGATGCATGCCACTGAGGAAGTTGAGAAAGTAATGGTACTTTCAGTGAAGTTTTCTGAAGGGAAGTTGAATCGCGCAGAGCAGTCCTATGATCGATCTATCAGAGAGCAGTCCGACTAGCAGAGATGAGTAAGGACTATGGACCTTAATGGAGCTGTCCTCTCACGACCATTTTGTGCGATATCCTGCATCCGCTCTTGGTAACCCCTAAACACTCTTGAACTCCACCATAAAAGTTAGCCTGTTCTATACCTAGCCCGTTCTCCCTGAGTAGAGCCTGTGACAAGAAGCTCACGCTGATCTTAATTGAACATAAGAAATTTTGTCTCGAAAGTATTGCCTTTTCAGGTTGAGATGTATAGTAAGGAGCAGATCTTCGAACAACGATCAGGGGTTCTCAGTAAGTGTGTGTGGTCCTAATCTATAGCTTGTATGGTTCAGAGATTTGTGGTAAGAGTATGGTGCTGAGAATAAGTGAGTTCCCACGCTTTATCCCTGTTCTTGGTACTTGCCTTGTTCGAGGACAAACAAGGATCTAAGTCTGGGGGAATTGATATATGGTGTTTTTCACATCAATGTATATATGTTTTCATTTGTTTCAAGTCACTAACTCGTGTCAGTCTAGTCCTTTTTGATCTTTTACAGGTCTGGAGTTGGTAGAAGAGTGAAGAGAAGGTGCATGAAGAGAAGATGTCTTTTTGGAGCAATCCTGCGGAGAACACTTAAGAAGAACAGTCCCGAGACTGTTCTCAAGCGGAACAAGCAAACAGAGTGATCCCGAGATTGTTCCCGACGAATATGGAAACACTTATTTCGGGAATTAAAGCTCTGTTGTCCTAATCTCTATTCTACCTAATGGCGCCTCCATATAAAAACACCATCTATACTATTTTTATTTCTGACGCTAGTTTTTGCAAGATAAGTTTCATACTTTTGGATTCAAGCTTTTTATAAGGGCGACGGCTCATCTCTTCCATAGAGAAGAACAACCTGAACCCTAGTTTTATTCTTCTTAATCTGATCATGAGTATTTCAGTTTCATCTGTTGTTCTTCACTGCATCATGATTGAGTAGTCGACTGTTGATCTAGGGTGATAGAGTGCATTCGTGACTGAGCATAGATAGGTTATCATTTAGTAAATTTTCATTCATTCATTGTTTCATGCCTGCGCTAAACTGATCATCTAGCGTTTGATCCTAAGTAAATCTGTGCATCAAAAGTGTAATAGGTTGCTAGATCTTGTATGAATGAGCACTGCATCCTTAGCCACACGAAAGTAGATGTTAATGTGCATTGTGAACAAATCGGAGTCAATCATTAAGGTTCACCATCAGATCTCAGACCAAGCGATATCTTAGGAGCTAGGTCTGATCGGTGAAAGGAATAACTACACGACAGTGTGTTGCTCTAGCATGTTCTCCGAGTTCTAGATAGAACTGCATCGAACCTGAATAGCTGCTCGGTCGTGATTGAGATCACTCGCATTCATCCTAGATTAGCTCCTTTTAACTTGAATTCATCACTTGTGCTTTTTACTTGTTCTCTACGTCACTTTTAAAACCAAATCATTATCTTCTTCTTAGCTTGATTTCGGAACTCATAGAACTAGAGTGTAGACTGGTCCTCTGGATTTGAATCTCAATTACTACAATTGCAACTGTTAACTTGGCAGTAGCAAGGATTCATTTTTAGTGTATCAACCTTACCTTGGTCTGATGAGCCGGCTTTAGATGGGTCGGTTTGGTTCTTCTTGAATCGGTTCTCCACCTCTATGAATTTGTTCTTCTCAACGCCTTTGGAACCGGATTGCGCCCATGGAGTCTTGCTCCTTGCAGTAGACGCATTCTTCCTTTTAATGTGCTGCTCGGCTTGGATAGCATAGTGGAGGAGGTCGTTCAAGTTGGCGTACGGCTGCCTCTCCACCTTGCAGGCGTTACGGTCTTGTAGACCTTCTAGGAATTGGGCCATCATCGTCTCATCTGGTTCCCGGGTCTTAAGCTTGTTCCTAAGAGCCTCAAACTCTTCAAAGTATTCCTACACGGACCTAATTCCCTAAGACAACTTACGAAAACGTTTTAGTAAGTCACGTTTGTAATAGGTCGAAACATACCTAGCGCGAAGCTTGGATCGCATCTCGTCCCATGTCTCAACTCTATAGACTCGGCCGGCCTCAGCAACTTCTCTGTCCCACCAGGTCAGAGCATTGTCAGTCAGTTGGGCCGCGGCTAGTGCAATCTTCTTGGCATCGGAATAACGGTAGTACTCAAAGATGTACTCCGTGCGCCTTTCCCATTCGATGTAAGCGTCCGGGTTAACCTTTCCAGCAAAGGTCGGTGGGGTAAGCTTGAGGTCCTTGCCTCCTTTGCTATGCAACGTCCTCGTCCCGGAACCTCCTTCGGATCGGACTCCCATCGCCTTGGATCCGATGGTCCCTCCGTCCACTTCGTCCAGCTCAGGCTGGTCGATGCGCCTCACGGTTGGGTGGTTCAGAATCCGAACTGTCCTCATCAGACCGGGAATCATAATCATCTTGGGCAGGTTGGTTCCTTCCCCTTGGTTGTGGACCATTGGGTTGGTTCCTTTCTTCCATTCGAGCCAGCTGCTCGGTAACAGTAGTAATAGCGGCCGTGAGCTGAGCATGGCCGGCTAGTAACTGAGCATTAATCTCAGCTTGGATTGGTGCACCATTTAGGTCTCACATATCTCCTGGAACTAAGAGAGAAAAGAAAGATCAAATGCAAAAGGATTTAGCAAAGTAAACAAGAAAGAGAGACTTAAAGAAAAGAAGGAACTAAACTTGAAATGGAAATTGAATCAAAACTAAATGCAAACAATGAATGGAAATCTTTTTTTTTTTGATTTGGGAAAATAAAATTCGAAAATTTAAAAAGGAAAGTAAGAATCTTTTTTTAAAAATAAATGATGATTGAAAAATGAAAATTAATGCAATGATCTAATTAAATGAAATGATAATCAAGAATGAATGCAAACCAATAATTCTAGATGATTTTATGCAATTGCAAACCGATTTAATGCAAATAATCAATTCAGTCTCCAATAATGGAAGGTAAAAATCGACCAAGAAGACAAACAGGTTGACTGACAGAATGGATGCACAAAAATGATCTAGCAAAATGCAGCAAGAACAATGATGAACAATCAAGAACACAATGCAACAATTGTTTTTTTGACTTTTCTGATGCAATAAAATATGATGACAATAAAAATGATAGGTAAGCAATGAAAGGAGTAGAATCAACCAAAGTTTTCAGGAGCCTTAAGCTCTGATACCAAAATGTTGTGGGCAAGATCTCAAACAGGCCGAATGGTCGGATTTGAGAGGGGCGGCCGGATGGAGAGTAAAATGGTATATGTTTGTACCTGAAACAAAGAGATTTTTATGAGTTTTCTTATGAGTTTAAATGAAAGAACAGAAAGTAAACTAATGAGAAAATGAAGAACAGAAGCAAATATGATTTTTATGGGATTTTCAGATGCAGATTAAATGATATGAAAACTGAAACAAAATGAAATAAAAATCAAAGAACAAGGATAGAAAATGGTGGATGGATTCAAGTTTCTGGACTGAAGTCTCTCTCAACAAGAACAGTGGATGGGAGATGGATAGATGTGGGATTTGCTTGCTGGACTGAAGTCTCTCTCAAGGCAAATCGATGGGTGATGAATCGCCACAAGCTTGGTGGTGGAAAGCTTGATAAGATCCGGTTGCTTCTAGCCAATTCTCTCAACAAGAAGACTTAAGGGTTTTGCTTTGCTCTAGGGGCAAACTGACTCATATATTTCATAAGCTAAAAAAAATACAAGGCTGCTTATAGTGGGGATTATATACCCTGCAGCTATGCCCTTCTAGGGGACTTGAAGCAAAGCAACATGGACTCTCTTGGACTTCTAAAAATCGACACAAAGGCCTAAAACATCATGGGCTGACACTCTTGGACTCTAAAGCAAAGGCTAACAAATGCCTTGAAAATTATTGGACTCAAAGAAAGAAAATAAATAAAAGGCCAACCGTTTGCCCATAAGTTTATTAAACCAGAAAATAAATAAAAACAAACCTGAAATAAACCAAAGACAAAACCGGTTAGAAATCATAATTGATACTTACCAGCTTACCTTATTTAGCTCAGGTGGATTACTCAGAACCGGATGGAATTGGAGAGGGGTCTGAACCGAGACTGAATGTGGAAATGATCAGGCCGGTTCGGTTATGGACGATGGAAGAGAACTGAATCGGAGCGGGCTGGTCTTGAACCTCTATGGAGCCGGTCGGGTCTTCAATCTGTAAGCTGGACATCTCTTGGATCAAGAGCTGTTTGAGGCCTTGATCAATCATCTCTTGGACAGCCTTGGTAAAACCATTCTTTAAGTTCCTCGCACCTGACCTTGCAGTCGGACCCTTGTGAACTTGGGGAACCTCAGCTTGGGTGACCACAACAAGTTGATACTTTAACTTGACTTTGAGATATATGTTCTCTTACAATCACTTATACAACTCTTACTTACAAGACACTAACTTTAATATTTTCTTAAATCTAAACCTCAAATCATAAACTATAGAATTATAAAGTTATAAAAATTACTTTAAACATTAAATCCGATATATCTTAATTATTTAAAGTTTAAGGTTTAGATTTATAGTTTAGAGGTAAACTCAAATTTTAATCATTTAAAAAATATATTTAATTTAAAATTCCATTTTAGTTTTTGATTTAAACCCGTAACTATATTCTTTAAATTTAAGCAATTCTTAAAACAAATTAAAAAGAACTAAAATTGAAATTTCTATTGTTTTTTTCATGACCATTGATTGATTTTACTCTAAGTATTCAATATTTTTAATATAAAATTATAATATTTTAAAATTTAAACTACAAATATTAAATATAAAATTATAAAGTTAAATATTTTCTAAACATTATATCAAACCATATCTATTTCGAACCTTTAACCCTAAACCCCAAACCACATACTTTGACCTATACCCATCCCCTATATATTAATAGAAAAACATTTAAAAAGTTTTAACCTTAAGTTTTTCATAATTACAAAAGAGCTTTGGGCTTTGTCAAAAATCCCTTCAAATCTGAATATTTTCCCGACACAGTCGCTGTTTACAAACATAGATTATTTATTTTGGAGGATCCCACCAGGATGGAATGACCATCATTTTGCGTGGATCTTATGGTACATATGGAAAGCACGAAATAATAAAGTGTTTAGTAATTTGGATATTGATCCTTTAGAGACCCTTAAACTGGCAGAGAAGGAGGCATTATTATGGGACGAGGCACAAGCGAGTGTGACTCAGGAGTTAGACAGTACTAGCCTGTCAGATCCAGTGATACCCAATATACCCGGACGATGGTGCTTTACGGATGGCTCATGGAAAGAACATGACCAATTTTCAGGCCAAGGATGGTATAGCACACTGGAAGGTTTTGATGGACTTATGGGAGCAAGGAATACAAGAGCGGCTAGTTCGGCCCTACACTCAGAAATAGAGTCCCTTATTTGGGCAATGGAATGTATGCGGAATCTAAGGCAGTTTTCAGTTACGTTTGCAACGGATTGTTCTCAGTTGGTGAAGATGGTTTCGGAACCAGAAGAGTGGCCAGCCTTTGCAAGTTACCTAGAGGATATCTTCGTCCTGAAGAGAAGTTTCAACAGTTCAGAGCTCGTTCATATACCACGAACAGAAAATAACAAGGCGGACAGTCTAGCACGCAGTGTAAGGAAGCAACCGTCTTTTGTCGTTCATATGGATGCAGAGCTACCAGTTTGGATAACAGAGTCTATATGAGTCTGTTTGTTGCTGTCAAAAAAAAAAAAAAAAAAAAAAAAAAGAGTTGCCACTTAATTAAGATGTCAATTTATCTTATGTGTCAGTTTAAGAATCAATTGAAAAAATGTTGGTCCAAAATCTAATTAATAGGAAACATTATATTAATCCAAAATATTAATAGAAAGTATTCTTTCCTAAGACAATTAATGATTATATATAATAAATATTTGATAGCAATTTTTGTATCCTTCTTCATTTTTGTTTAATTTTTTATTATTAAAATAAATTAAACAATCATATTAACCTTATAATTAAAAAAAGATTTTTTTCTTATATGTTACATTTAAAATTTTTAAAACAGCTGTAAATTACTTTGAATATTTTTTGATAAGTGGTTTAATTGTTTTTATTATAATAAGATAGAAATGATCATAAAGTTGTATTAATATGATTTTTTATATAATAGACATTCACATTAAATAATATATACATATATATATATACATATAAATATGATAATTTTGGAATTTGCATTGAAAACGTATTGAGACCTTAATATTTAATTTTGAAATTTTCATCAAAACAATATCACATCAAAATTCTGAGATCAATGGTTTAAATTTTTTGTTACATAGAATATACAAATGTTAATAAAATCACATGAGTAATAAATCTCAATAAAAAAATATTTATATCAAAAGATACTATATATTTATGTTAATATCATTAAAATTTAATTACATACCATATACACTAAATAAAATGATTATTTTGATTTATTTACCATCAAAAAAAATAAAATAAACAAGATGTATTGTTTTGATTTATGTGATTACATTAATCTCCTATATATTCATTGAGAAACAATTGACTACTATAGAAAGAATAAGATTTTATTAATTAATATTGTTCAAAAATCTTACAAGAAATCGATACAACGAAGATTTATTTAGAAACTACTAAAATCACCTAACGAGAACATGTAGTGCATATCAAATTTGATTTCTTAAACCTAACCCCATTTCTATTCATCACAATACCAAATGGAACATTTAGAAGTGTCAATCGACAATTTGAAATGGTAATATTTTTTTAAGTTCAGTCCATTGTTTTCCTCAAATGGACCTAGAACAGTTTTTAGTGATTAACTAAATGAGTCACATACATAGTAAAATTGTTTTTAGTTTAAAAATTGTTGCATACCCAAAATCAATATGAACCATCATCATTTTTGTTTAAACTTTGTTACAATAAAAATATAGAGTTGGACAAAAAATCTAAATCTAAAAAACAAACCAAGTCTGATCCAAAAAATAGTACTGAACTTTAACAAAAATTGGTTAAATGTACTGATGGGTGCAAAATTTTGGTATATAAAGAACCGAAACTGAACCACAATGATCCGGACCGAACCAAATCAAATGGTACTCGAATGTCCACCTCTAATCAAATGTAAAGAATGTTATTGATAACAAAATGTATATTCGTTATAATATTTTTTAAAAAAATATTCACTCCGCGTAGGATGCAAATTATCATCTAGTAAAACATTAAATTTCAAACTTTAAACAATATACCATAAATTCTAACTACAAATGTTAAAACTCTAATATTTTTGTTATTTAAAAATATAATCTTAAATGTTAAATCGAAACCCAAAACACTATATACCAAACCCTAAACTCACTCAATTATATACCCTAAACTTTAAACTTCATATTTAAAGCACACATAAAACAAATCAACATATAATCATAAAATCCAAGTTTTAAAATTTAAAACTTTATCAAAAATACAGTTTAATATAAAATATAATTTTAACCATCAAAATTAAAACATTAACCATTGATTGTTTTAATTTAAGGGCTACAAATCCATCTTGGGGTTATCTTCTAACTTCTTTCTTAGAGATGGCAAAATAAAGGCTTGCCCGCGGGCCGGGCCCGTAAAGACCCACTGCATGGCGGGATTGGGCACAGATGTTACGGCCCGTTTAGTTGCGGGTCTTGCGGGACAGGACCGCGATGGTACCGGGCCGGGCGAGACGGGCCGATGCGGGACGCGGGAAATCATTGAGGCCCGCTAAACTTTTCTTTTTGTGTCTTGACTGATCATGTTTCACTACTTCTCTTCATATTAGTAACAATGATTACCATTTATTTTGCCTGCATCTGTGGCGAAAGCTATTTAGATGTCTCTATAGAAAAGAAGAAGAACATAGTAAGATATTAAAAGCAGCAGTAAATGGAAAAAAAAATCTTCCAGAACTGTAAGAGACTAACAGTTAACCACTACACACCATAAGATCATGACGTTTTAGCACATTACACATTACGTGAGGATCAAGTAACTTAAAACTCTTCTATCTAAAAACTGACCGCAAAGAGTATACAACTTAGGCACAAGAAAAAAATATACAACTTAGAAGCAGCTATCTTCAAAAAAAAAAAAAAAACTTAGAAGCAGCTAGCCTAGGGTTCATGTTATTGAGGAGACGCAGAAGACGCAGCTGCTTGACGACAAATATTAGAAATTTAAAACAAAGTTCGTGGCCATGTGTATAAATTTCTAATAATGCTTGAGTTTCTGACCAATGGGAAATAAGTAAATAATTGGTATAATTTTTAAAATTACACTAAAATACAAAAAGAACCCTAAAAATATTACCTAAACTCACGCAGTCATCTTTCACGACCTAAGAAAAAAAAATAACGCAGAAACCTAAACTCTAACGAAGCTAGAAAGAGATGACAGATGGTTCAAGAGAGAAAGAGATGACAGATGATGGTTCAAGTTTCGATCCAACTTTTACACCGTTGAATACAATGGATTTAGAGAGTCAGCAACTTATTGGAATTTTCTCGGCAGCTGCTGAGGCTGATGATGGTTCATCTGATGGAGCAAAAAAGAAGCAAGGGAGCAAAAGAAGGCTCATTGAAGTTGCTGATGATGAAGATGACAGTGATGTTGAAATCACTCTTCCACCAACTCAAGCTACTATGCGCAAACAGTCCACCTGCGGAACCGGGCGAGCCTTGAAATCAAAGAAATCAATGTCACAGTCTACTTTAGACGGTGGAATTGGATCTTTTTCAAAGGCGGGTAAAAGCAAAACCAAAACCAAATCTGTTCAGTTTATCATCCGTGGGGGGAGAAAGAGTTCCAGGCCGACACAAGGCAATGGTAAGAAGAACGCAGTCCATGCTGAGTCAAGCCAACGACAGAAGAATAAGAAGAAGATTCAAGAGGAGCAGCTTGATTCAGAAGGTGAATCTGAAGAGGGTGAAATTGAGAACCAGAGGTGTTGTGGTCACTCAAGCTGAGGTTCCCCAAGTGCATAAGGGTCCGACTACAAGATCAGGTTCAGCAAGGTTAAGGAATGGTTTCACCAAGGCGGTTCAAGAACTGATTGATCAAGGTCTCAAACAGCTATTGATTCAAGAGATGTCTGGTTTGAAGATTGAAGACCCAACCGGCTCCATAGAAGTTCAAGATCAGCCCGGTCCAATTCAGTTCTCTTCCATCGTCCATAACCGAACCGGCCTCATCCTCTCCACATTCAATCTCGGTTCAGAATCAACTCTCAATCCACCCAACCAGCCTATTTCCGGTTAAGAGAATCAGCCAACCATCAGAGTGAGTAACATGTGCTGTACTCTTTTTCCTCACCCAGTTTTTGTCCCAATTGGGTTTTTCTTGGTAAGGTTTTAATGAGGCAGCATGCAAGCATGTTATTAGCTCTGGTCAAGGCAATCTCTACCAAGCCGGTTTACCTTCTATTTTAATTTATTTTCGGTTCAAAGACTTGGGCAATTGTTGGCCTTGTTTTATTTTTATTTCTTGCTTAAGCCTTTTATGTTTTTGAGTCCATTAGGGAGTTCCCTATATAACTCTTGTTGGTGGCCGATTTTGGCACTTAGTCTTTCATGAAATTTTATTTGCTGAAGCAAAACAAAAACCCTTAAGTCTTTCTAGTTTGTGAGAAGCAGCCAGAGAGCATTTCAAGATCTTATCAAGCTTTCTTCCATCAAAGCTTGTGGCGATTTACACTCCATCCTCATCCATTGATTTGTCTTGAGAGAGACTTCAGTCCAGCAAGCAAATCCCACATCTATCCATCTCCATCCACTGTTCTTGTTGAGAGAGACTTCAGTCCAACAACTTGAATCCATCCTCCATCTCTCTATCCTTGCTTTTGATTTTTATTTCATTTTGTTTCTGTTCGCATCATCTTTTATTCTGCATCTGAAAATCCCGTAAAAATCATATTTGCTTCTGTTCTTATTTTTCTTATTAGTTTTCTTTCTGTTCTTCATTTTTAACTCATAAGAAAACTCATAAAAATCTCTCCTTATTTCAGGTACAAATCAAGCACCAATACTCTCTCCATCCAGTCGCCAATCTCTCTCTCTAAAACAACCATCCGGCCAGTTTGGGTTCTTGCCCACAACATTTTTGGTATCAGAGCTTAAGGCTCCTGCAAGCTTTGGTTGTTTCTACTCCCTTTTGCTTGTTCATCATCCTGTTATTGTCATCATATCTTTTTTTATTTGCATCAAAAGTCAAAAAAAAATTGTTGCATTGTGTTCTTGGTGTTCTTGATGTTCATCATTGTTCTTCTTGCATTTTGGTAGATCTTTGTTGTGCATCCAATCTGTTTTACAACTTGTTTTTGCTCTTGGTCGATTTTTACCTTCCATTTTTGGAGGTTGAATTGATTATTTGCATTAACTTGTTTTGTAATTGCATCAATCATCTAGATTAATTAGCTTTGCATTCATTTTTGATTGTCATTGCATTCATTCTGATTGCATGCATTCATTTTTGAAATCCAATCATCATTTATTAAAAAAAAAAAAAAATCTTTCAATCATTCTTTATATTCTTTGATTGCATTTAATCTTGATCTTCTTTCTTTTTTTTTATTCCTTTTCGATTTTTAATTCAAACTTAAAAAAAAAAAAAGATTCTTACTTTCCTTATTAAAAGAATTTCGAAATTAATTTTCATAAATAAAAAAAAAAAAAGATTTGCATTCATTCATTCATTTGCATTCATTCTTTCTTTTCTTTTATTTCTTAAGTCAATTTTCTTCTTTCTTTCTTCTTCCTTTCTTTACCATTTCCCTTTACACTTGATCTCCTTTCTTCTTACTTTCAGGAGATATGGGAGACCTTAATGGTGCAGCTGAGATCAATGCCCAACTCCAAGCCTTGCAGGCCGGACAAGCTCAGCTCACGGAAGCCCTCAACACCTTGACTGCACAGATGAATCTCATGGGTCAGGGAAACCAGAACCAACCCAATGGCCAGCAGGCTAGAAGAAGGTTCGGCCCTTACCTCAACCAGCCGCAGTCCGAGTCGGAGGAAGATGAGTCCGAGTATGAGCCACCAGATCGTGGAGGTGCCAACCAGGCCGCTCGAGGTGGGAGGCGTGGAAGAGATGTAAGCCCCGACCAGAGGAGGGACCGAGACCGGAACGATGATGCGGCCTTCCAAAGAGGCAAGGACATCAAACTAAAGCCACCTACGTTCGCGGGAAAGGTGGATCCGGACGCTTACATCACATGGGAGAAGCGTATGGAATATATCTTTGAGTACTACAAGTACTCTGAGGCAAAGAAGATAGCTCTAGCCGCGGCCCAGCTGACTGATAATGCTCTATCCTGGTGGGATCGAGATGTTGCTAAGTCCGGTCCAGTATGGAGAGCCCAAAACTGGATTGAGATGCGAACCAAACTCCGAGCGAGGTACATTCCATCACATTATCCTAGAGATTTACTAAAACGTTTTCGTAAGTTGTCTCAGGGAACCAAGTCCGTGGAAGAGTACTTTGAAGAGTTTGAGGCTCTAAGGAACCGATTGGAAGTGGACGAGTCCGAGGCGTCCATGATGTCCCAGTTCTTGGAGGGGCTGAACGATCGGATTGCACGGAAGGTGGAGCGCCAGCCGTATGAAGACTTCAATGATCTCTTGCACTATGCCGTCCAGGCTGAGACCCACATCAAGAGGAAGAATGCGGCCACTAGCCGGAGCAAACCTGCGTGGTCTCAACCAGGTTCCAAAGGTGCTGAAAAGAACAAATCCATAGAAGTGGAGAACCGGTTCAAGAAGAACCAAGCTGATACAACTAAAGCCGGTACATCTGACCAAGGTAAGGGTCAAGTTCAAAATCAGAGAACTCGTGATATTACTTGTTTTAAGTGTCAGGGAAAGGGACACTACGCTAGGGATTGCCCGAACAAGCGTGTGATGGTCCTTAAGGCCGATGGTGAGTACGAGTCGCAGGACGAGGCCGAGTTGGACATGGTTGAATCTGGTGACGAGATTGTAGACTATGCTGACACTGGAGAGTTACTTGTGACCAGACGATCCCTCAGTGCCCTCTTTGATCCTGAAACCGTACAAAGAGAAAACATCTTCCACACAAGATGTACTGTGGAACAAAAGGTATGTAGCCTAATCATTGATGGTGGTTCTTGTACTAATGTTGCTAGCAAGTATCTTGTTGATAAGCTAGGTTTGGTCAAGACGCCCCATCCTAGACCATATAGGCTCAAGTGGCTTAATGATGAGACCGAGCTTAAAATAGCCGAGCAAGTTGTTGTGCCTTTTAGCATTGGTAAGTACCACGACCAGGTGAAGTGTGATGTAGTCCCCATGCAAGCCGGCCATATTCTCCTAGGGAGGCCGTGGCAATTTGACAAAGAGACCATCCATCATGGCCGGACCAACATCTATAGCTTCAACCACAACAACAAGAAGCATAGCCTAGCACCACTCAGTCCACAAGATGTTCATGAAATGCAAAAGGCAATGGACCAGTCCAGCAAGGTAAGTAAGACTAACCTTTATATTACTTCTGGTCAAGTGCTTAAATCTTTACATCATGAGACGCAGGTGCTACTAATGATCTTTAAGGAAGGTTGTTTTGCAGGTTTTGAAGTCCAAGACGTGCCAGCTGAGGTCCAAGTCCTTATGGACCAGTACAAGGACGTCTTCCCTGAAGAAATACCAGCCGGACTACCCCCCATCCGCGGAATAGAACATCAGATTGACTTTGTACCAGGCGCGCCCTTACCAAACCGAGCTGCGTACCGAGTTAATCCCGAGGAGGCCAAGGAGTTGGAGAGGCAGGTCCAAGAACTTATGGACAAGGGCTACATTCGTGAGAGTCTCAGCCCGTGCTCAGTTCCGGTACTGCTAGTGCCTAAGAAAGATGGCACATGGCGCATGTGTGTGGACTGCCGAGCCATCAACAACATAACCATCAAATATCGGTACCCTATTCCTAGACTTGATGATATGTTGGATGAACTAAGTGGTTCTACTGTGTTTTCTAAGATTGACCTTAGGAGTGGATACCACCAAGTTCGAATGAAGGAAGGTGATGAGTGGAAAACCGCCTTCAAAACGAAACAAGGTTTGTATGAGTGGCTTGTGATGCCATTTGGCCTTACCAACGCCCCTAGCACTTTCATGAGGCTCATGAACGAGGTTTTAAGGCCTTTCATCAGTAAGTTTGTGGTTGTTTACTTTGATGATATCTTGATTTACAGTCAGTGCTTATCGGACCATCTTGACCATTTAGAACAGGTGCTAAAGGCTTTGAGGCAAGAAGGGCTTTATGCCAATCTCAAGAAGTGTGTATTTTGCACTGACCAGTTAGTGTTCTTAGGCTTTGTTGTGAGTTCACAGGGACTGAAGGTAGATGAGGAGAAGATCAAGGCGATACAAGATTGGCCCACCCCGACCACGATTGGACATGTCCGCAGTTTCCATGGTCTGGCCAGTTTTTATCGACGGTTTGTCAAGGATTTCAGTACCATTGCTGCTCCCATGACATCTGTGATCAAGAAGAATGTATCCTTTACTTGGGGACCTGCCCAAGAAGAGTCTTTTAATCAACTTAAATATAGTTTGACTCATGCACCAGTCCTTACTCTGCCTAACTTCGATAAAACTTTTGAGATTGAGTGTGATGCTTCAGGTACGGGCATAGGAGCTGTGCTTACTCAAGGTGGCCGACCTGTGGCTTTCTTCAGTGAGAAATTGAGTGGAGCTGCCCTCAACTATCCTACCTATGACAAAGAGCTCTATGCTCTCGTGAGGTCTCTCGAAACTTGGCAACATTATCTTTTGTCTAAGGAGTTTGTTATTCATACAGATCATGAGACCCTTAAACACTTGAGAGGCCAAACCACACTCAAGAAGAGGCATGCTAGGTGGTTAGAATTCGTGGAGACATTTCCCTATGTCATCAAGTACAAGAAGGGAAAGGACAACGTAGTGGCCGACGCCCTCTCCAGGCGCCACACTCTCATCACTACCATGGAGGCTAAGATTTTGGGTTTTGAACATATTAAACTTGCTTATGCTACTGACCCTGATTTTTCAGAACTCTATGCTAGTACCACCCGAGGAGTTGTAGGTCCATTCTACCAGCATGATGGGTTCCTATTCAAGGAAAAGAGGCTTTGCATTCCTCAAGGAACCATGCGAGATTTACTAACCCGGGAAGCACATAGTGGCGGCATGATGGGTCACTTTGGCCGGACCAAGACCTTAGATGTTCTCACTGAACACTTCTACTGGCCGAGAATGAGACGCTATGTCGAGAACCTTTGCGCCAAATGCACTGTCTGCATAAAGACTAAGTCTCGATCTCATCCCTATGGTTTACATATGCCTTTACCTATTCCTAACGCACCATGGGTGGACATCTCTATGGACTTTGTTCTGGGCTTGCCCAAGATAGAAAACAAAGATTCCATTTTTGTTGTTGTAGACAGGTTCTCCAAGATGGCACACTTCATACCTTGTGACAAGTCCAATGATGCCAGCCAAACCGCCAACTTGTTCTTCAAGGAAGTGGTACGCTTACATGGAGTGCCCAGAACCATTGTGTCCGACCGTGACACCAAGTTCCTTAGCCATTTCTGGCGGACACTGTGGAAGAAACTTGGTACTAAACTTCTTTTCTCCACCACCTGCCACCCACAAACAGATGGTCAAACCGAGGTAGTAAACCGTACTCTCTCTCAACTGTTGAGAGCTACGGTGGGTAAGAATTTGAGGAATTGGTTAAGTTGCTTGCCTTTTATTGAATTTGCTTATAACCATGCCAAGCATTCTATTACTAACCAATCCCCTTTTGAGGTTGTCTATGGCTTTAACCCAGAGATTCCGTTGGACTTCAAGCCATTGCCACCGGACATGCAAGTTAGTCAAAGTGGTGTGGACAGGGCTGAATTCGTCAAGAGCATGCACCAGCAGGTTCAGAAGACACTTGAGACTAAGGCTGAGAGGAACCGGGTCAAGCTCAACAAAAATCGCAAGGAGGTTCTTTTCAAGCCGGGTGACTGGGTATGGCTCCACATGCGACCAGAACGGTTCCCTGCAGAAAGGAAGTCCAAGCTGGCGCCTAGGGGAGATGGTCCTTTCCGAGTGTTGGAGAAGATCAACGACAATGCTTACAAGCTAGAGCTTCCAGGTGAGTTCAAGGTTTCCCCAACGTTCAATGTTGCTGATTTAGCCCCTTATCTTGCAGATGAAGAAGAAGTTCTGAGGACAGAACCTACTCAAGGGGGAGGGGATGTTGTGGTCACTCAAGCTGAGGTTCCCCAAGTGCATAAGGGTCCGACTACAAGATCAGGTTCAGCAAGGTTAAGGAATGGTTTCACCAAGGCGGTTCAAGAACTGATTGATCAAGGTCTCAAACAGCTATTGATTCAAGAGATGTCTGGTTTGAAGATTGAAGACCCAACCGGCTCCATAGAAGTTCAAGATCAGCCCGGTCCAATTCAGTTCTCTTCCATCGTCCATAACCGAACCGGCCTCATCCTCTCCACATTCAATCTCGGTTCAGAATCAACTCTCAATCCATCCAACCAGCCTATTTCCGGTTAAGAGAATCAGCCAACCATCAGAGTGAGTAACATGTGCTGTACTCTTTTTCCTCACCAAGTTTTTGTCCCAATTGGGTTTTTCTTGGTAAGGTTTTAATGAGGCAGCATGCAAGCATGTTATTAGCTCTGGTCAAGGCAATCTCTACCAAGCCGGTTTACCTTCTATTTTAATTTATTTTCGGTTCAAAGACTTGGGCAATTGTTGGCCTTGTTTTATTTTTATTTCTTGCTTAAGCCTTTTATGTTTTTGAGTCCATTAGGGAGTTCCCTATATAACTCTTATGGTGGCCGATTTTGGCACTTAGTCTTTCATGAAATTTTATTTGCTGAAGCAAAACAAAAACCCTTAAGTCTTTCTAGTTTGTGAGAAGCAGCCAGAGAGCATTTCAAGATCTTATCAAGCTTTCTTCCATCAAAGCTTGTGGCGATTTACACTCCATCCTCATCCATTGATTTGTCTTGAGAGAGACTTCAGTCCAGCAAGCAAATCCCACATCTATCCATCTCCATCCACTGTTCTTGTTGAGAGAGACTTCAGTCCAACAACTTGAATCCATCCTCCATCTCTCTATCCTTGCTCTTGATTTTTATTTCATTTTGTTTCTGTTTGCATCATCATTTATTCTGCATCTGAAAATCCCATAAAAATCATATTTGCTTCTGTTCTTATTTTTCTTATTAGTTTTCTTTCTGTTCTTCATTTTTAACTCATAAGAAAACTCATAAAAATCTCTCTTTATTTCAGGTACAAATCAAGCACCAATACTCTCCATCCAGTCGCCAATCTCTCTCTCTAAAACAACCATCCGGCCAGTTTGGGTTCTTGCCCACAACAGAGGGAGGGTAGGCAATTGGTCTGATGTATGGCCCCATTTAACTAAGATTCGGAAACCCAATGGTGAGGAGAGAGCTAGATGCAATTATGAAGAATGACTATGCATGGAGTTCCCACGGGCATGGAACAAGTGGTTGAGAAGGCATAAGGAAAGATGCAAACTTTTTCCTAGGGATCTCCAAACCAAAAAAACTCGATGCTGAAGCCAAATTAGTAAGTGGCAAGTATGATCATGATGTGTTCAAGCAGCTGGTAACCAAAACTGTAATCCAGCATGACCTACCTTACTCATACGTTGAGTATGAGAAAGTCAGAGAAACTTGGAGTACTTGAATGCTGATGTCAAATTTATGTGCCGAAACACAGTTAAAAAAGAGGTCTATCGTTTATAAAACGAGAGAGAGACATTGAAGAGGGAGTTGGCTAGTCTTCCTGGAAGAGTAAGCTTCACTCTGATTGTGGTCATCATTGAAACGGGAGGGTTATATGTGGTGACAGCACATTACATTGACCGGAATTGGAAGCTGAACGGGAAGGTTATTGTCTGGAAGAAGTAGTCTATCAGGTATGGCAGATCATAATTGGCTCCAGATAAATGAGGAAAGCGATGATGAGATTGTCCGAAATATGGTGATACCGATGAAAGAGAAGTTCGATAAGTATTGGGAAGAAGTTAGTGATCTTTTTGCAATAACAGCTGTCTTTGATCCACGCCTGAAGCTTTCCAGTTGTAGAATATTTGTAGGGAGGCTTGACATGAGTACACGTGATGAAAAAATGAAGGACTTGCATCTGAAGCTGAAAACTTGTTTGAATCATATGACAAAAAATCAAGTCAACTTCTTTCTACAGAGCCTCGTGTGATGGATCAACAAAAATGTTCGTGGAGGACCGAAGGGAACGTTTGCGAACTATGGTGTAAGTCTCGTGTTTCATTTTTTGTTTTTAAATTAATTCTGAAACTTAGGGAAATCATTTTACAGTTTATTCTTTTAAAAATACTACAGGATTTTTTTGCGTTTCGCAAAACCAGTGTTGCTGCGAGTGGAAAGACAGCTCTCCAAGCTTATTTGGATGAACCTGCGTTAGATATGGATAGCTTTGAAAGCTTGGATATTCTCCAGTGGTGGAAAGACAAATACTCATAGGTTTGGCGATTTTCCAGCAATGGCTTGTGATTTGCTTAGCATTCCGATCACAACAGTGGCTTCAGAATCCTCATTTAGCATCGGTTCGAGAGTTCTGAACAAATACAGGAGCCGTCTACTTCCTAAAAATGTGCAAGCTCTGATATGTAGTAGGAATTGGCTAAAAGGATTTGAAGCTTATGACCATGGTAAATTATTCACATTACATATATTTTAGGGTACCATGTTTTCTTTAACCAAACTAACTTTGATTTTTTTTCAGAAGAGGAAATAGGTGTGAAGAAGTGACAGTACCATCGTCCGAATCCATTTCTGATGATGAAGCTGAAGAAGAAGAAACTTGATTTTTATTTTGATCTAGTGTTTTTATTTTATTTACATTATGGATTTCGTGGCGCTCTTTTTCCCTTGTCGGATTTTGTCCCAATGGGTTTTTCCGATAAGGTTTTTACCGAGGCCCATTACATTACTTGGATTTTGTTTTGGTGTTCA